>NW_007578801.1:51806-56265 GCF_000690725.1 Stegastes partitus | reverse complement strand
TGACTATAGTTGAGTCTCTTACGAGTGACGTTTTATCGAGGACACTGTGTGCACAATTATTAGGCAAGTTACATTTTTGAGGATTAATTCTGTTATTGTACAACTACAGTGCTCTTGGTCAATCCAAAATGTTAACAAACCCTCAAACTTGAACATTTAAGTAATAAAAGTGAAGTTTTGGCCTTCTTAAGAGAATATCTATATGTACACCATTATTGGGTAACTATTAGTGTGCAGAATTAATATGCAACTAAATGAAAAACTTTTCCCATCTCACTTGTTTATTTTCACCTGTTAAAGTGAGTATAATAAACACATTCAAAATTTACAAATAAACATTTCTGAAGTTTAATAATGAGTTCCTGGTTGCTTCATGCTTGATTCTTCTCAAATCTTTGGCGGTTAATTTGAGTCTTTTCTTCTCGACACGTTTCTTGCGACCCTGTTGACTATTTGCAACGAAACGTTTGATGGTTCTGTGATCACGCCCCAATATCTTCGATATTTCAAGAGTGCTGCATCCCTCTGAAAGACTTTTTACAATTCTTGACTTTTCAGAGTCAGTTAAATCTCTTTTTTGGCCCATTTTTCCTGAGGAGAAGAATCTGCCTAATAATTATGCACACCTTGATATAGGGTGTTGATCTCCTTAGGCCACACCTTCCCTCGTTACACAAATACACATCACCTGACATGCATTAAATCCAATAAGCATTCAAGTTTATACAGGTTGGAGTTGGAAATTATGGATAAAATGATGATATGGTCAAAATAATCACTTGCCTAATAATTGTGCACACAGTGTATATGAAGGTGGGCAATGTGGGTACAACAGTATAGTATACAGAAAACTTATGTCCAATGTCGTTGGTCTGATTTCCCTCAAGAACCTGCTCTTTTGTGTGCATGTGCAGGTCATTATAGGCAGTGTTGGTTCTCATGTGGTGAGAAGAAGTTATCATTCAAAAGACCTCCTGGTGCTTTTTTATGTAACAAAGCTGACTGTGTGTCAAAGAAGTGATCATTAACAGACTGGACAACTAGTGTGACAGCAGCTAATGAGGCGCTGTACAGAACTTTGAGGAAAATTTAAAAGGAGCTATCAAACACAACATATTGTTATTTAAAGAAAACTAGCCTGCTATGATTTTTTTTTCTGGCTTGCTTTCATTTCATCAACCAGCAATGTCTCAAATTAAAACACACACATCTGTTCTAAATCATGCTCCGTAGCCAAAGCCAAGGTGTGTGAATGAACAGAGTGGGCAAATTTGGACAAAATTGTTCAAAATTCCCAAAACGATCGACAAAAAAACAGAGAAACCTAAGAATCACGGTTTCTGATCGCTCCACCTGTTTTAAAAGGATGAGAACCTCATTAATCCAAGCTCATAAAAGTGCTGACCCTTGACGATGCCTCAGTCCTCGGAGAGCATTTAGTGATTCGCGCTGAAAAAAAAAGGACATTTTTCTTTGCACAATGACAGCTGGCACAGGGGACCAACACAATAACACCTGATCGATGCAGTTCAACAGAACAGCCGGGCTCACGGCAGTTTTGTCATTTTCCTCTTCCTTTTGTATTTTCATGATGTGCAAGAAGACATTTGATGTGTCACAAATTGCTCTTTTCTGCACTCGCTGTTGTGAACGAGTCGGCGGATAAATGTGTTCACACACACAGTTGAAACCAGAAAGTTACAGATAGTGGATAAAAAGACCCTTTTTTCACCTCATTGTTTGACATTAAACCAGAGTAAACTTTTCCTGTTTCAGATCAGTTAGGATTACCAAAATTATTTCTATTTGCCTATATGCCAGAATTATGAGAAAGAGAGTTGGTGGATGTATTGTAAGGCACACCTCAAACACACTGCTTCCTTTTGTAACAACATGGAAAATCTAAAGAAATCAGGAAGACAATTGTGGACCTCAACCTTGGATATTATTTCCAGATGCCTGAAGGTTCCACGTTCATCTGTTCAAACAATTATACGCAAACATGAACACCATGGGAATGTCCAGCCATCATAGCGCTCAGGAAGGAGACGAGTTCTGTGTCCCAGAGATGAAGCGCTTTGGTAAGACAGCTGCTAAGCTGTCAGTGTGGAACTACAGTGGTGTCTATTAGGGGCTTAAATGGAGGCTTTGGCGTTTTAGTTTATGTTCAATTGTACTGAACTGTGGCGTTTTCAGACGGAGCCAACCAAAATCCAACATTAAAGTTAGATGTGATAAACTGCTGCAGTGCTGCACAGCTGGCTGCAGCAGGTCGGCCTGTCGATCCATCTAACCGTGGCTCTGTTAACATCATAATATCTCTTATCTCCCCAACACATTTTATTTTTAGGACTGAAGTCAGGACAAATATATAGGCACCGATTAACTTGGACTTAACCATTTCGGTGTCATCAAGCGAAGGTACTTGACATCATCCGGTTTCCTGTTTGCAGACAAAGCCTCTGAACAAAACACTTGGCTTTAAAGGAAGGTAGCAGTAATCCAGTGTCTCCTGCTGTTATTCTGAAAGCTGCTCTGTTACTCTGAAGTCATGTTGTCTGGAGGACAGTCAGCTGCTTGCATGAAGGAAAAATGGGTTTACATTTTTTCCGTAAGTTTACAAAGGTCAGTTTTCAAGACATTTACTTGAGTCAAAAGGCTACAGGCTTGTGTCTCTTTGCATTTCCTTTGCACTGACTGCTTGGCTATTTAACGTGCTAGGTAGCTAACAAATAATCTAATAACTCCATCTGTAGAACACACCGTGCTACCTTTGAGCACCACCTTGTCCACTACCAGGGTTTTATAGAGTCGAGTACAGATTGAAGACAGGTGCACGGGGGTATGACCTGTTGATTAACCTGCCCCTCCAGCTCAGACAGGCATGGAGGCAGAGACTGGCAGCTAAGCAGAGGTGGAGGCAGGAGGCCTGACAAACCACCAGGGCTGCCATCCCTGAGCCTGGCTCTGCCACTGGCTCAGAGGAAACCACTGGACTNTCTATCATCCATCCATCCATCATCCATCCATCCATCTATCCATCCATCCATCCATCTATCCTTCTACCATCCATCTATCATCCATCCATCCATTCCATTCCATTCCATTCCACAGGAGTTCAGATGTCTGTATGGTATGCACATTTATAAAATATGTAGTTTAAATCCCTTAAATAATGTGAGCTTTGAGTAACACCTAACAAATCCAAATAGCTGACGTTGCCATGGAAACACTGCTGCATGTGGCTTAACAGAGGTGACTGCAGTCCAGGCTGCGTGTGCAGAGACAACTTTACCGTGACTTCTCTTGTCAAGACAAATCAAACAAATCTCACTCGTTCGGAAAACCTAATTTGATTTTGTTCATTTAGAAACGTAATCACTTTTGACGATCTAAAACAGAGTCTGCGAAACTTTCAAAAGAAAAGGAAAAACTGACAAACCAATTAGTTCTACGGCCTGTTCGTCACTGATTTAATTACTGAAACATCCTTAAATATGTGTGTTTTATGCAAATGCATTGCTTGAAACGAGCCTGTTTCTGTCCCAGAGAGAGAGATCATCTTTCGGAGCTGGGACGGAGATGTTATCAAAGTCAACACCCACAACAACGAGACAGAACTCCTGCTGAAAAACACAACATTTGTAAGTAAGCCAACACTGTAAACTTTTAGAAGCATACTCTGGTCAAGAATATATAATGTAAGATTTTTATTTTTTTATTTTTTGGAGGGTGCAACATGCCTCATCATTACATTGGTCTGCTTTGCCAATGGGTGAAACAGGTATTCTGACCCCACTACGGTCAGGTTTAGCTTTTCACAGAGGTTGTGAGAAGGCTTTGGGGGTTGCATCAAGACATATCTGGTTTGACAGGTGTACCTGTAAAGTAATGTTAGTTTTCGAAAGCTGAGCAGAAAAAAAAAAAAAAAAAGGTGGAAAAAAACATAACTATTTCTTGTTCTTTCCACAGGCAACTTTTAAGGCCTCAAAGTTTGCAGTTTCTCCAGATCTGAACTTCGTTCTTCTGGGATACGATGTCAAGCAGGTGAGAAGCTCTTAATATTCCAGGTGCATGCATCTGCTGATGTTTGGCTGGAGGCTGCGAATACTGGAGGTTTACAGTTCATGAACTAAAGGGAGATCGAGTCACCGCTGATCTCCATCTTGCATGAAGATGTAAGTTTTAAAAAATGTGAAGGACATCAACATGCTTTATTAGTGACACTGAAACACAAACTGTTTCTCTACATCGCTGCGAAAAATGCATTATTCAATACATGTTATGAATAATAGAGCATGTTAAAAACCCTCAAAAGCTTTCCCTTGAACAGCTTTGATCAAGGTATAATGACTAAGGGGCGTTTTGGGTGTTTTGACTCTTAATTGAAGCTGTACTGTATGTGACCATCACAGAGTTGGATGCAAAGAAGTACCGTATTTTCCGGACTATAAGTCGC
>NW_007578801.1:28825-46336 GCF_000690725.1 Stegastes partitus | reverse complement strand
CCGTTTGTCCCCCCCTATCGGCGGGTGTGACGATAATAATAAACCCTGTTTCTTCTGCCGTCTGATGGTGCAAAAGTTTTACCTGCACTATTTAAGAATCTACATTTGATCAGTGACATGTTAAAAATCACATTTATAAAGCTGAGTGGTTACAGCACGCGCCACACAAGTGCAACAACCTGCTTCAGCAAAATATATAAAATAAATGACTAAATAAATCAAATTAGACCTAATGAGAAATAACTTTGACCATCTGCTCAATTTGTTGAACCCCGTGTATTTGAGAGCACCGGACTTAACAAAAGTGTTTTTGAACACCTGCTTCATCAACAGCAGCTGCTCCACGCTAAAATCACAGCAAATGTACAGTAAGAAAAGGCTGAAAAAAGTGTGGTGGACCAGTAAAACATTAACTTCAGGATGCTTAGAGGTGTGAGGTATACATCTGCTACCTGCCAGGTTCTTGCTGTCGCTCTCAAACTCATGGTCAAGTCTTACAGATTGGTTAATAACTATCAATCTAATAAAAAAAGCATGAGTTAACCCCTGAAATCTCCACTTCCTGTGACATCTTTCATTAGATCCATTAGTCCCTGCTTGGCCTACAGCCACATCTTTAACGCTCCATCGCTCCACTTTACCTGAACGGAGCAGAAACAATCTATTGATTAATACAGAAAGTCAATTACCAACTATTTTTATTTAGTAAATCAACCTTTTGAGTCACTATCTCTGGTTCTGGCTTCCTAAGTCAGACAAAACAAGTCAAGACTGAAATTGTTTGTGACATCTGTCGACCAAATGATCGCTTGACGAGTTGAATCCATAGGAGGCGGATTCACTGACAGCAAAAATATCCATTGATCAATGAAGCATTTCTTTAAGTTTGCAATACATCTCACTGTGAATCCTGAGGCCCATTCAACAGTGGCAATGATGTCTCGTGATGTCAAACTTGGCTGTTTTCTTTATGCTGCTGGATTTAGTTAAAGAGTTAAAGATTGTGGATTCATGAGAGGTAGATTACCTTCACTCTTACTCGAACCAAACAGTGACAAGACACTGGATAGCTGTTTTAATCACAGCTGAGATTACGCGTCGCCGTTAACCTCCGAGCATTTACTGATGGAGCTGCTCTCATCTCAGGAGGACAGTGGGCCCATTTTTCTAATTGCTTTTGCTATAAAATGTTTTATATGTGCATTGATTTGTAATTCAACCTATGTAAAAGAAGAAGAAGGAAAAAAAAGAACTGTGGATTGTTTTAGCGTGGGTGAGAGTTTCTAAATGACAAGAGCCCTTCGGAGGATTTTCTTGCCTGTTGAACACAAGCAGTCCATCTGTCTTTCATATTTATTTCCCTGTCATTATACTCTAAAGTGTTTGGAGTGTGCGCCAGTCTATAGCCCTCTCGGCTGAGATTGATGCCTCAGAGCTTATTCATTGACATTTACATGAGATGGGGACCTTGAAATGATTCAGACCTGTCAAATGCATTAATGGAATTCAGGCCTCCGTAGACTAGAACGCCGGTTTGGGATTAGATTGCAGTTATTTCAGGAACTGCGGTTATTGTTTCGACTGTTGAAAACTGAAGTAGAATCTCGGTGAGCTGAGTTTTCTTAGACGGATGCTGCTAAGTAAGTCGTTTGCTTCCCCTTGTCAGGCGTCTGCCTCGTCACCGGTGATGATTTCTTTTGCATTGTTTCATACTTAGGAAGGACCTTTTTTTTTTTTAAACCTCTCTTAAGAATCTTAAACTCATGCTGAAGAACAGCTTTTTGCTGAGTGGATTAATCTTTTCTTAATAACCTCCAAGGTTAGGAGTAACAAGTAAATGTTGCTTTATTAAATAAACTCTATCATGCTTCTTAACAACGACTGTCCGTCACGTGACTGTAACTACACCTTAAACAGTTATTCGCCATAGCAACCACAGTCATTTCCTTATTACTGTGAGGTATGAGTGGATGAGTTCATTAGTGCACACACTCTGGAGTTCACCTCTACATGGCTGCAGGCTGACACATCAACCATCTTTTTCACTCAGTACGAACCTTTATTGAAGATATTCCTAAAATCCTTGGGACTAATCAAAGCAACACTTCAAAATACCTGTGGTTTTGTTTAATCCAGTCAAACTAACAACTGCAAATATTGGTAATACATTTCAGCTAACCAGAATTCCAGTTTGAGATATTTTAATCAGTTCAAACTCAATTCAACAAACCTGACAAGGATGATATCTTGAATTGAGGGGAGTTTATCTTGAACTAGAATGAGTCAGATGTTTGCAGTTCTCGTTTGTAAGAAGAACGACAACGTGGATGTCTACACTGATCTGAAATGTTCTCTTCTTTTTTCACTGGGAAAGAGTTGAATTATGGATGTCTGCGGTGCCTATCCAGTCGAGCTATTAAATGTTAAAACGACTTGCCACATACCGCAGCTCCGCAGAAACAAGATTTTCACCTGCTGATTAGTTTCACAAATTAGTTGGACATTTTGGGAAAGACATTTTTTTGTTGCCTGGCAACCTCACTGTAACGACAAGACTTGAGGGGCCCAGATGCATAAACCTCACGATTCAGATTGGTAAATGAAAACCGTGCAGAGCCTAAAGGCAGAAATGTGCACGGCCTGTTTAATCTGCACATACACCTGCCTCACAAATCTGACACCGTGGAGCTGGATGCACGTGAATAGAACACAGTAAAGGGATCTACAGTGGATAAGGCCGGCACTCAGACCTGCCCAGAAGTCATCGCATTCATCTGTAAACTGTGTGCAGCTGAGAAATGTCCAGTATCAGCATTCTGCGTGGCAGCGGGGTGGGATGACGGCAGCTCTGGGCATTTTTTAATCTGCTTCTGCACTCCAGAGTCACAATCATTTGAATTTTAACATCGCTTGCTGCTGAAGTTTCTAAATTAAATCCAGTCAGACTACAGCTGCCCAAAAGGCTCTTTTATTTATTCCTTCATTTTAAATCCACACATGGATTTAAACTATTACATGTATGCATCCATCCATCCATCCATCTGTCATCCATCTGTCATCCATCCATCCATCCATCTGTCATTCACCCATCCATCCATCCATCATCCATCCATCCATCCATCNAACACATTTAAATGCTAAATACATACCAGGAGCAAAACTGATGCTGAAGCAACTTGATTTTGAAATAAGACGATGTCGACTCGGCATTCTCAGCTTTAATTTGAGTAAGTTTCCATCAGTCTGGAGTTGTTTGTGAGATAAAGCCATTTTATTACACAGTGCCCAAGTTTAGGCATTCAGACATTCACATGAATGCCAGAACCCAGTATTTCCCAGCAGCACACAGCAGAACTCAGAATGCAGACTCAAGTCGATCCCCAGTTGTCTCATTTACCCAAAGTGTCCACGTTATGTAAAATAAAACTTGGCTCATCAGACCAGACCACCTTAAGTTTATTTTTACAGAGCAAATAAAATAAAATAAAATAAAATAAAATGCAGGTAGATGCAAAGGAAAAGAGAATAATTTCGGCGCAGAAGAGCACTGAAGCCCAAACAACACATGCCACAGAGATATATCTCTTTTTATTAATGAAATCTAATCAAGCAAACCCTTTAAAATCCAAATCTAAATATGTAGCTTCGATACACAGAGATGGCAACACAGAAATATGAAACACGGTGGTTGACTTTCAAGTCTAGTGGTTAAGTGTGTGGCTACAGAATTATATATCTCGCCTCCAGCACTTTTATTATTTATGAAATTTAGATTGCTTCTCGCAGCACAGCAATTGTAGTCTAATATACAAAATAATCACTATTCTCAAATCCTGCATCAAGCCTATCTGGAAGTCTTTCTGGCCTTTGTGTTAATCTGATCGCAGTAGAAATGATCCAACTACACAGCCGAGATAAAGGACCGTGGCCCCAAAGGTGTGAATCTAAAGATAGAAACCGGCTGTGCACACAATCCTGGAAAACTCATTAACATTGCAGCATATAAAGGACATTTGTTAGCTACCATCTGTAAGGCAGAGCAGCGCTTTAAAAGATCAGGCAGTGCTTCAGTTGTTGTGATTACAGAGAAACAGCTGAAATTCAGCATTTTAAATGTCCAAAATGGACCCACAAACTGATTGCGAATGAAACATTTTCACAGTTCCAGTGGGGAATTCCTTGTCAAATATTTATCTGAAGGTGCTGAAATGGTGCTGCTTTGTGTGGACTTGACTTGATTATGTATATTATTGTGCTAATGGTGGTTTTATAGTCTGGGTGTCTGTATCAGGGCAGTGCAGAGGGGAGTATTTAAAGGCCGGTACAGGTTACAGATTGGTGGTTTGGAGAACAAAATTGATGCGGGCTCATATTAATAGTCAATAGGATTTTGAGATTGTGAAGTGATGTTCACAATTAATCGCAAGGTTTGTAATTTTTGTCAGCCGTTGTAAATCTGTCAAACAAATCTGCACAGGAAAAGACACTTTGCTAAGTAGCATGGTGCTCCCCTTGCTTTCCTAGCTGGGTGGTACCAAGTCCTGATCAACATTTCCAAATTATATGCCTTATTTTGCTCATATGTTTAAATCTGTCTGATCATGAATCCTAGTATTATTTGTTCTTGGTCATGTTAGTATTTTGCAGCTGTGTCATTCATTCAGCCAGTACAGTCATTAAACCACCGGAACCATGTAACGTTCTCCTGCTTGAAAGGGGGATAAAATCATGTCAAGCCAGATTATGATTTCAGTTTTTTTAAAAATAAGTGACCTAAATTAAATTGATCTATTATCAGATTTCTGACTTGTCAGGTAACCATTTCAGCACAAACACACTACGCAGTAAACTTTCTTGTGTTAAATATACACACACTTGTAAAAGCCAGACGTAGCATTTTGTTCAGATCACTCGCTGATTGTTTTCTGTGTGAACAAAGGAGGAAAAACTGTATTTATTTAGTGTTTATGCTGATTTTTTTTAGATTAAAAGCCAACATGAGCTACTGACAGTAATGATTTAATTTAATATAATATTTGAACAGAAAACACAGAGTTATATTAACATCAATTAAATAAACAGCATGAAAGTAGATGTGACTGTTACAGAAATCTTGACCTCCTGGAATTGTTGTAAATAGAAAATTGTATTTAAAGGATCTCTTGCTGTATTTGTCTGCAATTGACTCTCAGACCCACTCCAGTTCATCACAACCATATTGTTTAATTATTGCACAAATCTCTTATATGTTAAGAAATAATAGAGTCAGAACAAAACTTACATACAAACATGTGACGCATATTGGTATTACTTCTGTATACTATGAGCATGCAGTACACATGCTCAGGCATGTGCACAGTATGTATGTAGATTTAACCCACGGTTCCCAGACTATTACCAAGTTGTAACAGCAAATATACTCTGCATTAAGGAAAATGAACGCCCCTAAGTGCTACCTGTTTCAATCAAAAGTGAGAAAACATTTATTGAAAATGCTGAACATTGGTAAACAGTAGAAAGTACTCTGATGATACACTTAATCTGCTTTTGTTTTATTTTCCACAATATCTTCTCATTACGGTTAAAGCATGGTAAACCTTTGTTATTACCTCCTTTTTCATATTTCTGTTTGTAGTACGCACATTGTGTTAGCTTGCTTTGTTATCTTCTTTTTCGATAGCTTTGCTGGAGGGACAGTTTGTCAGGTCTGAGCAAAAGATTCTCCTAAAACAGCGCAGATAAATGCTGAATTCCTTTTTTATTATATAAAGAGCATATGAGTATTTTTTGGTCGTTGGGTGCAGTGAGGCATCTGAGCATGTTACTGTGACGCTTCTGCTCTGAAAGGTCGAAATGTATCGAATATGGTGAGAAAAAAAAATGTAGTTTTGGGGGAAATGTTTAAAAGGTCAACAGTGATGTGAAGCACGCAGCGTAATGTGTTTATTTGTTAACCTTAAACCAAAACCAGGACTCTTTATTTACTGCTACTGCTTGTGTATGAACCTCTCCACCGGCCATGCTCCACCCTTCGGCAAGCGTAGCTAATAAACCCGTCCTGCAGTAGAGGGAAGCAGCAGTTAGTCTTTACTTCCAGTATCTTGAAAAACTGCTTCTACCTTTGCTTTAAGATTTACCTGAAGAAATACAAGCGATATCTTGTGAGTTAAAAAAAAAAGAGAGACTGCTGAGGGGGCGTTTGATGGCAGTTGCGCAGGTGAGCAAGCCAATTTCTTATTTCCGTTTTTGATACTCAATGTGCCCTCAGGAAATTAAAGATTTTAGACCCATTTCCCAGCCCTCGGTTGACTAAATTACAATCTGAGGTAGCGCCGGTCAGATCACAGATCCAGTCACCTATATATAACACAGAGGAGAGGAGGATGCACTGAATGGAAAAGTTCTTCCTATAAGACAAGAAGCATCACGTGTTCCAGAGTTATGGCCATCCTTGGTCTGATGCTCAGTTGAGCTGATGACGAAGATGAATCCACAGGTGACCATTCACCAGCAGCAAAGCCATTCAACAAGTCAGGTTCACATAAAAATCCCCTTACCATTAGTCTGGCAGAGGCCTTTCACCTAGAAGAGTGGGGCTCGTCCCGTCTACATCACCGGATGTCGATTGCCTGACGTATATGTTTAAGACTTCCTTCTACCATGTCGCTGTCTGCTTGTCAGGGTTTTCAAAATCTGTTGCAAACCTCAGCAACAACTTTGGAGATTGTTGTTTTGAAGAAGATTTGGATTGTGCAACAAAGAAAATCTTGGTTCTTTCAGTGAATTAGCCATTTTTTTGACAATGCTCAACTCCCTGCTTTCAAATGTTCTGTCATACCGTCAAGCCTTAGAGGTGCAACGTCGCTTACCCAAGATCACTGGGATTGGTTCACAGAAATACAAACAAGCCAGGATGATAATGAGGTGCATCCAGGCCATTCTCCAGTACTGGCACAGTGCTATGGAGATAAGCCTGGCTCTTGGAGACAAGGGGGGACTGATATATCTAGATGTAGGTTTCATTTTGCTGGCAGTTTGCTGAGCATTAGGCATTGAAACCACTTTGTGCGTTTTTTTGGCAAATATAAGGGTTTGGATTAAAATACAACCCTTTCATAATAGGTTTGGAGCTTCTCCTCCATTCTCTGGATTATCGGGGTAATGAATCAACACCTAATGCATAAGTGTTTGGCTTGACAACAGTTGGTAAGCAATACAAAAAATGGCAAATACTATTCAGGAAACCAATCCAGGAGACAAAATCTCTCAAAATAAAATGCCATTAAGTTGTATAGAAACGTCATTTTTGAGGAGGACTGGGACTTTCCTTTTAGAAAAAGTGCTCGCGAGTCCAGAGACTCCCCATTTTGCACCAGGCAATAAGTGCATGAATCCCTTCTCCACCGCCGCACAGCAGCAGAGAGGATGCTGCGCTATGCATTGTCAGCATGGTCCGCCACCCTGTCACCACGGTTAAAGGCACAGGTCAGCCGACTCACACTGAGACCCAAGAAGATCATAGTGGTGTCAAGCAACAGCCAGTACACGAGCAAAGCATCATCGCAGGCGAGAAAAATAAACTCGGAGCCCCGTCGGATCCCTCGCTGTGAATGCCAGCCTCCCCCCTCAGGCAGGTGGTTACAAAGTCCGTCAGTACAGGCTGATACAGACACTCTTTTATCCCCACGTCTATGAAACAACCATGACTGACTGTTGCGGATGATGAATGCAGGAATGAGCGATAAGATCAGGAGTTCAGCTCTATGCAGTCTTGATTGTCTCAGCTGTAGTTTTAAACATTTCTAAATTCTCTACATTTATCATTCCTCAGTAATTTATTGTATTTTTTTTTAAATCTATGAACTTATGAGATGTAGGATTTGCTCTGCTGTTGGATTATTTGTTCCTCTATAGCAGAAGCAACAATGTGTATCCAAGGCAGATTTCCCTGAGGGACAATAACATCTTATCTAATCTCTTATCTTTATCATACTACCAACAACCTGAAACTGGGTTACATGAATAATCAGGTTAACGATATCGCTGCTAACTCAGCCGGCGGCATCTCGATAATTGAAGTACTTCTTGGATCGGTAGGCAGAGATCCGAATCAGCTTTAAATAACGTTCTCGGCGCAGTCCCTCGGTGCGTTTGTGGTGATGGTATATACACGTAGAGCTAATTAATCATCAGTTTATTTGAACGTGGTCTCGGCTCTGCTTTGTTCCCCAAATATCTATCTGTGAAAAATGCGAGAACAAATTAGTTTACCAAACCTTCTGACAGATCGTATAGGAGTCATTTATCATATTATTAATACACTCTGTGATAATCCTCTATATTAACCCTCCAATGAATGCAAATGAATGCATTAATATGCTTACAAAGAGGATTATCTAGGTTTGAAATCAACGTTAGGATGGAAATTTTTAAAGGTTTTTCAACTAATCCATAATTCAAAGTTGCCTCACTTCTACCTGCCTGATCTGACTTCAGCTCTGGGGAGTACAGGTCCATGTCTGTAGCACACTGACAAGAACAGCATGTAAAAGGAGCATTTTGTGATTTAAATAGAGCAGCTGGGACTTTGTTATTCTGAGGAAATTGCACGAAACGTATATAATCCATACAAGCAGTACCAAAAGGAAATGGAACACCGTTCGTTTATGACGCTCAATAACAGCAAAACCGCTCGTTGCAGATTGCACCACGTGACTTCTTCCCCTTTTTCCACTTTGCAATTCTGTGGCTGCAGGAACATTTCCATGTCGGGGAACT
Organism: Stegastes partitus; assembly: GCF_000690725.1. Lineage (NCBI taxonomy): Eukaryota > Metazoa > Chordata > Actinopteri > Pomacentridae > Stegastes > Stegastes partitus. The sequence goes on along the minus strand of NW_007578801.1, from coordinate 37,558 downwards.
AAGCAGGCCTGATAATGAGCTCTGCGCGCTTGATGGCATCGACGCAGCAGAGCTTTCGAGGTGCTATCTCCTCCTGAGATGGACGGACTAGATGTGTTCATCATCAAAGTGACAGCTTGAATCTATGGAGAGTAATGGCGTGCCCCTGCACCACTGTCTCCAGTTGTCTCATGAATTTATCATAATCCCGATCTCGCTCTCTCTCTCTCTGCTGCTGCGCTGTACTGCTGCGTTAAAGCTTTCCGTAGATCTTAGTCTGTTTTGTTTTACAGTCAGCAGCCTTATGGGAATATTAGAAAAAGCATTTTTTAGGACTTGAGCTGGGACGCTACACAATGCTTTTGGAGGTAAACCAAAGAAGTAATAAACATCTGCTGTGTGAAAACTCTACTATTTGTTGGTTTGTGTTGTTTATTATTCAGTGAAATATCCATGTTGTTAAAATTTAAGTTCCTCTGTAGTGACTTGTTTTAATAGTTGTTTTACCACCTCTGTTCAAAAGCTACAGCGTGCTCTACAAAAAAGTCTAATAAGTCTGAAGCACACTTTAAAGAAAAGGTTTCAGCTTCCAGCTTTTTATTTTTTAACCTGTGACTAGAGAATGTATTTTGCGTGAATAAAATGAAATCGTGTTCCTGATATTCTAGTTGGAGGACACTGTGTTCTTTTATTACCTGCTGTCTAAAAAAAAAAAAAAAAGCTGCTGGTAAGGAAAAGAAAAAAAATAGAACAACTAACAATGTAAAAGTTCTGCTGTGTTGGAGGAAACGTCACTGTAGCCTTCAGAGTTTCACTTGCGTGGCAAATAAAATGTGACTTTAGATTTCTAATGGTAATGAGCAGCCTCACTGATGAACCTTATATTACAACGGTGATAGGTTTCCTGAACAAAGCTCCTATGGCTCGGTGTGGTGGCTGCAGCCGTCACTTCTCGGCAGTGCCTGACCGCCACTATGCCACCATGTTTACACGTAGCCGGGTATTTACAAAAACGGATCTACGTTTTCAAAAATAACTTAAACACGTCGTTAAGAGCTGCTATGAGCTGCCAACCCTATAGGGGGCAGTGTAACGAGAAGCATAAAGTCATGCTAGCCAATCAGAATCCTGCAAAAAAACACAGCAACAAATGGCACAAATTATTTCCTGTTACTTGGGGAGCGATCCTCTGCTCCTCCACATAATAGAACATTTCTGAATGTAAATGCAAACAGGCCAAAAACGTTTGCACAAACATAAAACAAGCATGGCTTTAACAGCATCCATTTCTATCACAGCAGCCAAACTGTAAACGTGGTTGCACAAATATGATGCTGATGATGCTTTTGTCGCGTACGGTGACGTCCATCTCCTCCTGTCGACATGCAAACGTAAAGATGGAGTTTTTCCAAATCTCTACTTTGGCCGGAGTTTTCAGATATGATCGTTTTCGGTGACTTTTAGCTTCGTTATGTGTAAACCAAAGGCCCAATCGCATTGAGATATCACTGTTTTTGCTACGTGTAAACAGGGCCTAACTTGTAGCTAATGTGAAAATGAGCAAAGAGGTGAGTGAAGCTGAAGTAAGTCATGCATGAACCGTCCTGTGATTGCACCCACCTGCTACTTAATTAAGCATAATTCAAACCCTTAATACAATTTAAACAGGTGGCTTATATAAAAACTCTCCCTCTGTACAGTTGTCACAAACAGGACAACAAGCAAATAAAGACCAAAACAGTTTTTTGCTGTAAACATGTTTATTTCTGCTGTAAAGTTGAGAACTGTAACCTGATTTCCACTCGTCTAACCTTTGTTATTGGATGAATTCCTCCACTTTACCTCTCAGACGGGGTGCTATCCCAGGTATCCATTTAGCACGACCTGTTGTTTGCTCCCGTTTGTGTTTGGAAAGACCACAATAGTCTAATCACCGAGAGCAACAAGGCGTGTGATCAATCATGAGTGCATTTAACAAATGTGCCCCACTGGTGTACACGGCATAGAATTCAGCATAATTTATCACAGTGCGAGTTGAATGATCAAAAAAAAAATGCCTGAGACCCCCCAATACATTTACTATGCTGGTTTTTAGCAATGATTTTCAAATCCAACAACTCACATGCTGCCCAGGTAGGAACCGCCATGAAAGGCCTTCAAGGGAAGTTAAATGCTATTTGCACTGAAATTACAAAGATCAGGCGACAGGCTATTGAAATAGGTGCTGCTGTTAGCCCATATGTTTGGGAGGGGTGTGTAATAATAATACCTGTTAAGTGACCTGATAACAGTCCAGTGTCCAACGACAAAGAGCCTTTGGAGAGAGATCAAGGATTCCTGGCAATGAAGTCAGAAAGAGGTCTTTAGGTGTGACTATTTAATGTGATATCATTGGAATCAGTACAAATAGCAAACCACTTTTCACTCACACATTCAGGTGTCATGTCTATGCATTTTGCAGTTTTTCATTTTAATGAGTTTAAATACTACACTGCACGGTTATGGTTACGGTGAGGGGCAGGAGTGAGCAATGACAACAAGTGTGTTCTGATAACATGCAACGTTACAGAGCCCTGGAGGGAACATGGAAAAAGAAAAAGAAAAAAAACAGGGAGAGGAAGGTATCTTTTGCGAGAGCTTGCAAAACTTTCTTGGGGTCTTGCAATAACTTTTGCAAGATGTCGCATAACTGTAGGTAACTCCAGTCCGATAGGTGGTGGTAATGTACCAACCGCCAAAGCAATACAAGAAGAAGAAGAAGAAGAAGAAAACTTATAGATATATGTACTTCTGGGTCTTTTTGGCAGTATGGAGAAACAACAATGGAGGACACCCAGTTTTGTTGAGTTTTATTTTGAAATCAGCCTAAAATATAAAGACAGTCAAGCAGTGCTTAGCAAGAGGTGCAGTTTTCACAAAACATCCAATTGATGTGACTTTTGAAAGATCTTGCAAAAACTTTTGCTCTCGCAAGAAAGTTTTGCGACATCTCACAAAAAATTCCTTTATTTTTTTCCCCCTTCTCCCGATTGTGTTTATATTCTCCATGTCCCTTCCGGGGTTCCGTACAAAGTGACCTGCCGTGTTATTTACAAGCCTTTTCATGGTACGAGGCTGGAGCTTTAGGAACAGGCTTAAACACTGGTACGATCAGATGTTACATCAGTATATTAAATTCATATTCAAACTAGAACGCTACTGTCGTGGGCTGAATGTAAGCAAATATACAGCTGAGACCAGAAGTGTACCTAAACTGTATAAAAAGACACATAACCTTTTTTTTTTTCTCACTGTCTGACATGAAATCAAACTAAACTTTTCCTGTTTTAGGTCAGTTAGGATTACCAAAATTATTTCTATTTGCTAAACACCAGAATAATGAGAGAGAGAATTTTTTTTATTACTTTCTTTCTTTCTTGTCTAAATAATGTAGGTAATCCTAGCTGACTTAAAACAGGGAAAGTTTAATCTGATTTAATGTCTTTTTATACTGTGTATGTAAACTTCTGGTTTTAAATGTAGATAGGTGTAATTTGCTCACATTTTGACGTGTTTCTGTAATGACTGTACAAATCAGTAGAAAACCACGTCACCCTTAGCAAACCAAAATTTAAAGAAAACATAAGAAAACCAGTCTTTCCTTGGTGAAGAAACTGCTGCAGCTGTGAACCAAAACTCGGAATCAACATAAATGGACAAGTTGGCCGACAATAATAAATGCATTGGCGAAGGATTGTGTGTGTGATATGCTCTGTTGAAAGAAAACAATAAAAGTACCATGCAGGAATGTACTGGTCCAGCACTGGGAGGGGAACGTATGACCAGACCAGCAGATTGAATCAGATTGCACATCCAGAGTCACAGAACTGGAACGTATGTTAATGGACTCCTCTGCAACTGTGTGCAACACACACTTACCTCTACACACTGCTGTGCAAATGTTTGCAGGACTATTTCATTCTTAAACATTCTGACTAACACAGACAAAAAGCTTGGGAGCATTTGGTTTGTTGGAGTGAAGACAGTATGTGGTGAACAAGAATACGATGCTTTTAAATCAGAGGTGTCCAATCCTGGTCCTCGAGGGCCGCAATCCTGCAAGTTTTAGATGTTTCCCTCTTCCAACACACCTGATTCAAATGATCAGCTCATCATCAAGCTCTGCAGAAGCCTGATAACCCATCCATCCATCCATTATCTACACACCGCTTAATCCTCACTAGGGTTGCAGTGGACTGGAGTCTATCCCAGCTAACTTAGGGCGAAGGCAGGGGACACCCTGGACAGGTCACCAGTCTATCACAGGACTACACTTAGAGACAGACAACCAAGCACACTCACATTCACACCTACGGACAATTTAGAATCACCAATTAACCTCAGCATGTTTTTGGAGAGTGTGGGAGGAAGCCGGAGAACCTGGAGAGAACCCACGCTGCACGGGGAGAACAAGCCTGATAACCATCCTGATCATTTGAATCAGGTATGTTGGAAGAGGGAAACATCTAAAACTTGCAGGATTGCAGCCCTCGAGGACCAGGATTGGACACCCCTGTTTTAAATGATGTATAGTCTGAATGGGCCGATTGCTTTGGAAATACAGAAGCAGAAATCTCACATATTCGAGTGTTAAGGGGTTGTTTTCACCTTTCGACTGTGGATATTGAATTCAGATGTGTCCTTACAGAGCAAATATTTATTTTTTTTGCTCCGCTCAGATAGCAAATGGAATTCCACATCATAAGGTACAGCCTTACTGTCTGCACTTACTGTCGCAAATGTCACCGCATCCCTCCGCATGCTGTAAAAAAGCTGACATTTAGAAGCTCTATTCATACACCTTCGTTCATATTCTTTCTGTTTTACTCTCATGTCCGTCGTCTGCACCTTGTTGAGTCGTGTGCTAGAACAAGAAGACAGACAGTTTAATGTGAGAAAAGTTAAGTGTTAGAATTTAAATGCTTTTTCCTTCCCCTTTTTGCTTTTAAAAAAAAAGCACCAGCCATGTGATATTTGCAGAACTGTTTCCAGGTGCTGTGTAACCCCAGGCTGCAGGGAACACACCACATTGGAGCGCGGCGCTGCTGTCTGAAACAGTCTCTCCAAACATCCTCCTGTCTCATGTGTCACCCATGGCTGACAGCCTTATCAAGGAGTCATCACAGAGCTGTCACCTACGAGGGGCGTCTGCTGAACGATGCTGACGTCTTTTTTTGTAGGAGAAGAAGAGCAGTCAAGTTACGATACAGTTTCTTTTTTTCTTTCCCCTTCCTGGAGAATTCTCGTCTGTACAGTGAAGGAGGGAAGTCCAAATTAGGAGTGAAGGCTGGCGGCGAGTGAATCAGCCGAGCAGACTTCACACCACTGATGTTTGGCTGAGGGGAACGGAGCGGCTCTACAGCATTTATCATATAGCTCAGGGGTGTGCTTACTGTAATATTGTTATGCTAATGCCGCAGCTGATTAGCATGCTGAGACCCTCAGGTATTGGACCATTATCGCAGTGAATCCTAAAACAGAAGCTTTTGTAAGTGGATATTCTCCGGTCATTTCACCACACAAGCAGAGCAAATTAGTGGAAGCTAAAACGCTGGATTGTGTGGCGCTGAAGAGGGAGATTGTTATCGCGTCCCTTCCAAATGCTTTACAGGTAACGGCAAAAGAATCATCAGAGATTAACCATGATACTAAATCGTACAGTTGAAAAAAACGAGACCCTTTCCTTGCGTGGTTTTAGAGGGTTTTGGCAAAACAAATCATACATACAGTGATTAACACATTTAAAAGAGCACCTGTCCAGTTTGTTAAGCACTGCATGTATATAAATAGAGCATCCAGCATCATGAAGTGCTTTAGTTCACACTCAGCTCTCTACGTTTTACCGTTTTGAACAGAAATGAGGAATTTCAAACTGAATTCATCTTTTAATGCCTAAAATCTGAGCCACTGGGCTTCTCTGAGAAATGAGTCAAGCTTAACATTCAACCACTAAAATTCAATTTTCTGTTCAGGAATGCAAGTAAATAACTATAAATTGACATCTCAATCAAGAAATAATAATGTGCTCGACTGTTTTGTTCTGTTCATTTGTAAAACAGTAAATTTGAAACTTCATGGATGACAATAATAATTATATTTTAGCTTTAAAAGTATTATTTGGGTTAAAGAACTTCTACGTACTGGTGTATGAACCATGACAGAAACATAAGAAATTATTGAGGTAATTACCAATGTTGTTCATTTAGGGCAGGTTTGGCATAAACCTGACATTGGGTGGTGGTCTAATAAATGTATTTAGCACTGTGTATTTAAATTTAAAATGGGATATTCAAAGGAAAGGGTTGTGAATGTTCCTTTAGCTATAAATCCTTCGTCAAACATACTTCAGGGAGAAATATTCTGAAATGTCCCCCAGCACACTGCTCAAGAGAGTTTCATGGCTTCACCTAGAGATCCTCAGCAGTATTGCACTTTAACACGGTTTAGGATTTCTCTTTATTTCAAGCCACAGTTGTTGCTTCTTTATATACAAGCATGTGTAAGTCCTCTGATAGGAGTAGGAGTCCACAGCGGTCTGTGGACAGTTTTTCAGTTTTTTACTGAGATTTCCAGCCCTCAGCTGCTCTCCAGACGGAGCTGAAGAACACAAAAACAATCCTCAGAGCTTCAGTAGAAGGCTACTTCTCTGTTTGATGACTCAAGTTGGTAATGATGGTGAAATTTTCCTGGAAAGGATCTCTAGTCTGATGTGAGTCTGTATAGGGATAGGGAGTTCCCATCAGTCAGCTGGAACTGAAGAGGCTTCTCAGATTAAAGGTGAAACATCTTCAACAACCAAAAGGAGAAGTTTAGCTGCCTTCTGCTGAAACTCGTAGAAATACCGCGACCTTTGATGACTCAAGTTGGTCATGATGGTACCTGGTAACTGGTGTCCCAGTCCTCTGTTTGAGACCAGTACCTCCCCCCCGTCTCAATCATCTGTCTTCTGGTCCAGAATGTGAACATTGCCATCCTCAGAGGAGAGTCCTTAATCTTTTAGATGCAGGTGAACATCTGTGTGCTCTAAGTTGCTCAGTCTTGAGTCATGCTTGAATGCAGTCCAATGCAGCGTGGGGTTCAAGGACCTATATATAGGGAAGACTAAACAACCGCTTCGCAAGGCTCAACACAGGAGTGTGACCTGTATGTTGAACTGGAACAGCCAGCCCTGGGAGTCCGGGGTAGGTAAAGAAAAAAAACTTTAAAATGTACATATTACCATCAATGTCTTTAAAATTAAGTATGAAAAATTGTACGGGCCTCTTCTATCAAAGCATTTATAAACATCCAATATGAGATTTTGACTTAGGAAAGTACCACAATAAACCATGCTCCTGTGATGGAAAGTTTCTCAGATGGTTTCTGGATATTCAACGCTCCAACTGGATGCGGAGATGAGAATATGGAATGGATATGAGCTATGTGACTTAAGGGTGAGGATGTGTATAGGGAGTTCCCATCAGTCAGTTGGAACTGAAGAGGCTTCTCAGATTTAAGGTGAAACATCTTCATGAACCAAAAGGAGTCCAGTTGCCTTCTGCTGAAGCTCTGACGGCTGACGACCTACACAAACAAATACAATAACATTGGTTTATCTATCCACCTCTGAACTCAAGTCATATCGCTTTAGACCTAACCAAGCTTTGTGAATAATCCTGCAATTTAGGGGAATGAAAACTGAAAAAAAAAGCTAAACAGTTGATTAATAATGGACTTTTGTTAGTCAGTTGTCATTTATTGCAGTGTTACCGTATTAGATGGACGTTATATAAAACCATGCTAGAGGCTGATTAGTTGCTTTAATGCCAAATGTCAGGTTTTAGTGGCACTTTAACAAAGCAAGGATTAGCCGTCACGCAGTCCACAGCTTGGGCTGCTGCAGACTGTCGGTTGGATTCTGTGATACACAAGCGCTCTCACCGGTGGCTCGTATGACAGGGAACAGGAAAGCTTTTGTTCTCGCTTCACTCTTACGTCTTCTAAAATAGAAATCCATGCTGTCGCTGTCCAATTAAATTCAGAGAACCTCCAAAAAATCAACGAGGAAAAGCAGAGAATTACCACAAGTAGACAGTGCTGGTGGAGAAAAGCTGTAAAAAAAACCAAAAACTACGGCCGGTGTTCTTCACATAAATCACACTGAAGTTCTGCCTGGCAGCGTCTTCATAGCTCAACACAGTCTGCTGATGGCTGAAGCAGACCGTCTGACTGAATGTTTACTACACATATGCTGATTTTTTTAGTGTAATCCATATGATCTTATGTACGAGTAAGGAATTTATTGTCATTGATAGCAAAGTGGCTGCATCAAAGTCGAAACAGCACCTTTTTAGATTTATTTATTTGACCAGGATTTGGTTTAAAACTCAACGATAATCAGAAAAGGGATCGGAATCGATAATGCTTGCAGACTGCTTTGCATTTTGTATTCTGTGTTGGTATAAGAAGACATTTTAGATAGATAGATAGATAGATAGATACTTTATTCATCTCCAAGAGAAATTTTAATGCTTTGAGCAAGTAGCAATGATTCATCGATGATTAATATATGAGTCATAAATGACGTCATGGTTGTTGAAGTCCTGAATGACATTAATCGGGAAAGAACAAAGGCTCCATCATAATAAACTTGTTCTTCCTTGTGATTTGGTTTTAGGTCTACCAGCGCTCGTACTTGGCATCGTACCTCATCTACAACCTGTATACAAGGTGAGA
>NW_007578801.1:26162-28149 GCF_000690725.1 Stegastes partitus | reverse complement strand
GTCCGTGTTTGCTGGTCTAATGCGTAGCGGCTGGTGTGTTTCTCATCAGAGAGGTTCGGGAGCTCAATCCTCCGGAGGTGTCGGACTCAGTCCTCCAGTTTGCTTCGTGGGGAATTAAAGGTCAACAGCTGGTAAGTAGCTTAAAGGGTTAAACGAAGGTGAATCCAAGAAGAACAAAGTGTTGGGTGGAATTTTTTATCCTTCACTTAACGGGAAATTTAATCCTAGTTTTAGAAAGTAAACATTTTTTTTTTAAATTTATTCATTTATTCAAGCAAGTGAAAAACAACATAATAACTTCAATCGAACACAGCACAGCTAAGGTCGGTGTTTTATTCAGAGTCGGGGCTGTTGTCGGAAATCCAAATTGCAGATCTGCATCTCCTCCTCAGCAGCAGATGCAATAAGCCCTGCACGCTTCATCCTGGCCTCTGACTCTTAAACAGTTAAGCTAAACCATATCAAGTACAATCCTCCTCATGTAAAGATGCAGCCTCAGAGTGTCACAATTAAGAAACATACAAAATGCTAATTGGTACATTGCTCTTCAGAGGACCACCGCAAAAAGAAGATTTAAGATGTTTTATCTAAACCTTGCTGCAGGTAGAAGAACATCCAGATACGGTTGACAAAGAAACACACAAAGAGGACATTATCTAGTCGAGGCTTCTCCAGTTGGACTTCCTGCTTTTCCCATTTTATGTCATCTAACACCTCGGATAAATCAAGATATTAAACTATGCTGACTTGAGTGCTCTGAAACTGTTCTTCTATAAACCAAACAAGCAATCAAGAGGAGAAAACAATCAGCAAAAGACCTGATAATGAACAGAAACGTAGGTACAGCTTTAACAGCGTCATTTAAAATGAAGAAGCCGTGTCGCTTCCACCGAAATGAAAATCAATGCTTCACTCAGCGTCTTATGTAATTTTGTTTTATGTATAATTCATTGCATTCACAGAATCTTCCGTGCTCGGAGGTAAGCACCGATCAAAGGCTGCTTCTGACTTCAGAGAACATGCAGGCGAAGCCCCCTTAAACTAAACAATTATTTTGAAGAGAAGCCAGCAACAGTTTCACTAATCAAGCTGTTGCTGAAAGACATCTTGTTGGGCGACCGAAGCTCTCCGTGTGAGTAATGCCTCCACCGTGCAGAGCATTATGCACTGAATAATCAGTCCATTATTTTCTCCAGAGCAGACAAGGAAAGTAATTAAGCATTCGATAGCATATTTATCTCATTTCCTCAGTATTTATACCTGCCCTCGGTGGAACCTGTTCTCCAGGAAGCCTTGAAGCAGTGTGTCACGCTGCTAATGACAAAGTAGTCTTCATTACTCATGAGCTCTGCCTGCATATTTGTCTTTGTTATCTCTGGAGATGAGCCACTTGCTGAGTATGTTTTTATCAATGAGCAGGTGTCTCGGCTTGATCCGCTCACCGGGCGCCGGTTTCTCAATTACTCAGAGGTGTTCCGTCACCTCAGGACGTGGACGAAGGAAACTGTGCCATCAGTTTAAAATTAACGTCAGAAATGTAGCAGTAATGCGTCTTTAAATACAATAAATAAATCACACTTGGAAACCAGAAAAACAGAATATTATCTCGCTATGGTTTTGTGCTTCACATGAATTTCTTTTCTCATTTGTCCATTATTCCACAGATGTACGTGTTTGAAAACAACATTTACTACCAAACCGATGTGCAGAGCAGCTCGTGGAGGCTCACGTCCTCTGGACAGGAGGGCGTCGTCTTCAACGGCATCTCAGACTGGCTGTACGAAGGTAAGACAGCCACGCAAAGGGCTGAATTTAAAGGCTGCCCACAGAATTTGGGATTCTTTTAGCTGGAAATGGAGCGTCAAATAATTTCTAATAGAAATTCAGCATAAAAGGAAATGCACTAAAATCATGTTTTGTAAATGACAGTTTTATCTTTGCACCTTTACCACAACCAGCACTACTTCCCTACCTTTACTTTAAACTT
>NW_007578801.1:13435-25875 GCF_000690725.1 Stegastes partitus | reverse complement strand
TTAATTCTATATCCAGAAATGTCTCCATAATCTTTTAGACAATGCATAAGTTGAGGTATTGAAGTAAGAGGATGTTTTATAAAGAGCAAGATGTCATCCGCAACATCTGCATTTTCAAATGGTTCTAGAATGGTTTATTGCAAATTTTTTGTTTTGAAATTATTTTATCATTTAGCTGCAGCAGGTGTGTATATATACAGCGCCCTCCATAAGATGTTAAGATGTGTTAAAAGCCTTAAAATAAATTCAGTTTTTATTGCAGAAGCACATTCTCACACTGAAAATTGTAGAAAAATGTAACTCTAACTACACTAAATTAAGTGTTGGCAAAAGGGGGTGGTACAAAGTAATTGTGGCTCACATGATTTGATGTGAAAGAATTATTTTTTAATGTGGGATTTTTTTCACACTGAATAAATTAAAGGTTGAATTTTCCTCTTTTTTTCATTGTGGTCCTATATTATTTAGAAAAAAACTGAATTTGCTAGAAGCTAAAGAACACATCTTAACCTTAATTATGGAGGGCGCTCTATAGTGGAGCAGTGAGCAGCTGAAGAGATTTCCTTGTGGAGACTAAAAACAGAGCTAGAAATGTACAAATGTTGGACTCATCCTGTGGTAGGAGACACCACATGACAAGACAGACGTGTGAAAGCAAACATGAGAAGGTCACCAACGTAAAAGGTGACGCCGTGTCACGACTTATTTCTGCTGCCCCGGGATGAACTGTAAATCCAAAAGCATGGCATGTACTGACAGAGCCTGATGTGCTGCCCTCCTGCACACATATTGTAAATACTGCTGTTTATTGCTCTTACTCTTATTTTTATTGTTTGAGCTTATGTCTTTTATTTCTTGTAAAAGAGATGTAAGACTCACTGGAGTCAAATTCCTCGTTCATGTGTACAAACTTGGCCAATCAAGTTGATTCTAATTCTGATTCCAACATCAGTTATGCTTTTTTTTTGTTTGTTTGTTTTCCTGTGACCACTTCCTGTCATGAAAATATCCCACATTCTTCCATAGTTTGCCCCGTAGATCATCATGTCTAAAGAGACGTCTGCAGAGCTGCTGAGCGTTTACATTAAAGAGGCGTTTAAGACTCTTCTTCTGCACAAAATGGACCAACTGTGGGCTGAACTTTTTGTACGTTGGAAAAACAGTTGTTATAAAGAAGCGCTGTGGAGAATATAAACATGGATTAGAGTAGAAATGTGCTGCTGCTGCTGCTGCACATGAAGGATGCTGGTAGAAAACAGTGAATGATGTGAGTTGCAAAGCACTCAGAACTGTTTCTAACACAACAGCTGCACATCAGAGCTTTGCGACGTTAATTGTCGTAACTATGCTGAAGACTTGGTTTCGGGCTCACACTGTTGCATAATGAAGGAAACGAGGAAATCACTTCAGTTTGTGAGCAAATCCTGGTGAAGTGAATAAATAAAACGTGATGGATACCAATAGACTAATCCATTTTCTAATTTGTCTTCTATCAGCTGCAGTGCCGGCAGTGTAAAACTGACACCATGCAGCAGAAGCATTACTTCTGCATTTTCTGCATCACTGACTGAATACATGTAGGTTCCCATGGCAACACAACACATGCAGCTGGCTGCTGTAATCGCGCGGCTTTGTTCGTTAAAATTGCTAACAAACAGCTTAAGCAGCTAAGCACATTCCCTCAGCTGAAATCGGCTCAAAAAGAGTTGAAGCTCTGAACAGAACCTGGTCCGGACCGGGTTGGCTCCACAGCATCAGTTACCATGGTGATCTAAAGAGAGACTTTGGGCTCAACGTACTTGTTAACCAACTAATCACGATTCGTAGCGCAGCTCACAAACAACATCAGTTGTTACTCACTGCTGAATTTTTACTCCATGAAGTTTCATGGAGAACATCCCCCGTTTTGATTCCAGTATCCAGCTCTCCTCTTTACTTCCATAACAAACATTTTTTAAACCCCAGAGACAAACGTGTTTACACAAACGAGTGCTCACAAATAAGACGGAGGACTGCTGTGTGTGGATGGGAACAAAAACCCGGAAAAATGTCCTCAAATAACACGCTGCAGGTTGTGATGCTTCATGAGAGCGAATAATGTCACAAACCTCTGAACTTCTGTTTTGGTTTTCGTACCACACAACTAAAAATGTTTTTTTTGTCCTAATTGCCATCAGACCTCAACTGACCAGCTCACAGCTCAGTGTCTTAAAATAAGCGAGTGAAAAGTTGTTCCTTGACTCTGGACAGCTTTACGGTGGTCAGAATAATTGCTAACAAAACTCGTTTATCTTTGTTGCATTTTAATTTGTTAGAATAAAGGTGGTGGAATACAGATAACACTGTGGTGCATTGGTTTTAAATGTCACATCAGCTCTTTTAATTTCCCGTCATTGGTGTAAAAGTCAATATTCAGTGTGTTGGGTTTCTTATAAATCAGTCAGTTGGCTTTAGTACAGTATTGAACTTTACCCTTCATAAGGAACTCCTTGAAATACTTGGAAAATGAACATTTCAACCCAACGGTGTTACTGAAGGATATTTCAAGATATTTTTACTTTTGTGACTTAAAAAAAATAAAATAAAATGTTGCAAATCAAGATTAATAAAGCTACCATATATGGTAACTTGCTGGTCTATGGTTTAAAAAAAAAAAAAAAAAGGAATTCATAATAAATAACAGAAAAAGTAACAAATTTCAAAAAACACGTATTTAAAAAAAAAACAAAACATTTCAGTTTGAGGTAATACTTACACAACCAGTAAAGTATTTATAAAGTGCTTGGCAACTTCATTTAGTACTATTTTTCTTGGGGTAGTGGTATTAATGGCACTAATCTCAAAAAATAAATCAAAGTGGAGTTCAATGCAAACCGTCAGAACTGATGAAGCCTCTTGGATGAACGGTGAAACGTCTTTAAGAAACTCAGTTGCTACGATTAATCCATGAGAACTTCAATGCAAACCAGTAACAAAGCGTTTAGAAAGTGCCTGGAACATTTGTTTAGTGACGTTTTTCTTGGGGTAGTGATACTGGCACTAATATAGAAACTAAATCAAAGTGGTTCTTCAACCTAAAGGAGAGGCCCAGGGTGGACATATTGAACGTCCAAAGAAGTTACCAAATATGCTCACTTGCCCATAAAGAGTCAACAAACAACACTCTCAGATTTCCTGATGTGTCGTCTTTCTGTGGTTTTTTTTCCAGAGGAGGTGTTGCGCAGCGAGGCGGCCCACTGGTGGTCGCCCGACGGCTCCAGACTGGCCTACCTCACCATCAACGACTCCCTGGTCCCCACCATGCTCCTGCCCCGCTTCACTGGCTCCCTCTACCCCCGAGGGAAGGAGTATCCTTACCCAAAGGTGGGCGCTTCATTTCCAGAATTGAACTCCTGATTAAAGGGGGGCGCTGACACAGTACAGAAGCACACTGATGTTTGGTGGGACTATTTTCCGCGCGCTGTTTTCTTGTGATAAAAACCTTCAGCGTACTTGATACTGTACATGAACCTGACTTTGCTATAACCTGAAAGAGGACATACCTCCTTTTATTGCGGCTTCATTGTATCAAACCAGAGCTATGAATAATACAACTGCAGGCTCTCTGCTTAAGCTTATCCATGAAGGTTAGTGAATCCTTTTCTTGTTTAATTCATGTTAACGCTGACTTGCTCCCTTTGAAGAGGGATGCCTGTAAAGATCTGTGGCACTGGGAGGGAAAGGAGTGTGATACGCTTTTGTAGGGCAAGTTAACACACCTCAGCCTCCCCATCCCTTGATGTGGATGTTTAGCAAATCAAACGCCTCGTAGATGCGAGATGGGTTATGGAAAACCGGTGGAATGAGGGTCACGAGGTGAAAGCCAACCTCATTTGTTGGTTCAGACCTGACAGTAGATGGAGGGTTCCTCGGAAGAATTCTAATTAATGAAGCGCTGTGTTTAATCTTAGCCTTGCTCGTACAGTGTATAAATATTACATTTACACACAGACACACACATACAAATTCTGTTCCTTACATCCCTGAGTGAGGTCGGGGTTGTAATAGTGTGGGACTAAATGAAACGGAGATTTAATTGCCTTCTCATTCCTTTCGGTTATGAGAACACTGACGCTGCACAGCAGTCTGACAGTTGCACCACTGCTTCAGTCCTGCGGGGATAAATTTGTGCTGTGAATCAATACATAGCTAAAAGCACACCCTACATGCTGCTTTTAATAAGAATCACGTGTTTGCTTTTAAGAAATTGTCTAGTTATGGTCGACCTTATCAACAAAATGTTGACAAACTGCTGCGTGACACTGACTGGCTTTTATTATGGCCGACACCAAACCAGAAGTTTACACACACTGGATAAAAAGACACACAACCTTTATTTTTTCTCACTGTCTGACATTAAATGTGTTTAAATGTTCTCTGTTTTAGATCAGTTAGGATTAACAGCATTATTTATATTTGCTAAATGCCAGAATAATGAGAGAGAGGTTTGTTTTACGACTTTCTTCAAAGTCAGAAGTTGACATACATTTCCTTTGGTAGCATTGCCTTTAAACTGTATGACTTGGCTAAAACATTTTGGGTTTCCTTCCACAAGCTTCTCACAATAGTTTGATGAATTCTGGCCCATTCCTCCTGACAGAACTGGTGGAACTGCTTGCACACACCTTTTCAGCTCTGCGCACACATTTTCTCCAGGATTGACATCAGGGTTTGTGACGGCCACTCCAAAACACTGACTTTGTTGTCCTGAAGCCTCTTTGTAGCTAATCTGGCGGTATGTTTAGGTTCATTGTCCATTTGAAGACCCATTAGCGCCCAAGCTTTAACTTCCTGGCTGATGTCTTGAGATGTTTCCTCAACATTTCCACATAATCTTCTTTCCTCATGTCATCATTTACTTTGTGAAGTGCACCAGTCCCTCCTGCAACAAAACACCCCCACAACATGATGCTGCCACCCCCGTACTTCACAGTTGGGATGGTGTTCTCAGGCTTGCAAGCTTCAACCTTTTACTTCCAAATGTAACAATGGTCATTAAGGCCAAACAGTTCAGTTTTAGTTTCATCAGATCACAATCCAAGTATAATAATAGTCATTATGGCCAAACAGTTCAATTTTAGTTTCCCAAGTCATACAGTTTAAAGGCAATGCTACCAAATACGAAAGAAATGTAAGTAAGCTTCTGACTTTGAAGAAAGTAATTTAAAAACTCTTTCTCTCATTATTCTGGCATTTAGCAAATAGCAATAATGTTGGTAATCCTAACTGATCTAAAACAGGAAAAGTTTAGTCTGATTTAACGTCAGATAGTGAGGGAAATAAAGCTTTTATACACTGTATGTACACTTCTGGTTTCAACTGTATGTTAATAACCAGGCTGAAGCCATGACCCAAGGATGCAGAAAGCACCATTTAGTTGAAGGTCTCCCATGTTTTTGGAATCACTCAGAATCACAGGTTAGACTTCGGATTGTGTTCGTGGCCGTTAGTGAGCGAAACATGGACTGGCCATCAGGAAGCTGGATTCTCCCTGTGGGCTGCTCTTGTTAGGGTTGGTATTTTTTTCCCAGTTTTAACAGCCTGTATGGATAAACATATTCAATGGGTCACGTTAGCTGCAGCGTCACAGTTGGAGAAACCAGCCATAGCAGGTAGCAGCAGCCATCACGACTGAAAGTATCCTCACTCGTTAAATGATTTAAAGATAAAAAACCTGCACTGCAGAGAAGGCACCAAACAAAGAAAGAAAGAAGGCTTCCTGGCTGACGCCTCAGAGTGTGTTGAGATATAACGGATTTATTTAAGCAGTCTGAAGGTGATGTGGTGAAGAGGCAGAATCATCAGAGAGGAGTGAGTGTGGAGCAGCAGCCTAATGAGCTGTTCAATTCAGACCAGACTGGTTTTGTTTAAATATTGCCAGTTCACAACATAACACGTCACACATCTCTGGGTAATACACATAGTAAGGTGAAGAGAACATGTTATGCAACCCAACAAATCCTAGTGATCCCCACTGAGCAGCTGTAAGGTGACTGTCCTATAAGGTAGAATAACAATAATATATCCAACATATTTGATACGCAGCCAAGGAATAAAAGCTCATCCATAATAAACAAATGTACATGGATCTAAACAAGACAGGTGAAGGATGAAGGAGCAGCATAGATCCAGTTAGAGGTGAACTACCGGATGATGCTGTGAAGTAGGGATGCACTGTGATCACATCGGTATCGGTCGATATTAGTGTTTTTTCTGATATATCGGTATCGGTCCGATGAACAAATTCAGCCGATGTGAAAAACCGATGATTTTCTGACATCAGCGCCTTCGTCTCTACATTTGATGTTGCTTCTATTTCACAGATGTTTTTACTTAAATGGTCCTGGACTTAAATATCTTAAAACATGTGTTACTTTTGTTACGTCATATAGAAGACTATGTGGTCTAATTTGGGCTGCTTTTAAATAGTTTGTCACGTTCTCACACTGCTTACTCATTTTTCGGTGTGAACAAAAATGTAATATCGACATCGGTAATATCGGTTATCGACGATATCAGAAATCTTAATATCAGATATCGGTATCGGCCAGAAATTTGAATATCGTGCATCACAACTGAAGTGAAGTAAACTAGAGCACAATACATCCTGAAGATGATCAGGTTGGACTTCTTTAAAGTTGTTTATTGTTGCATAACAAGAAACAGAGTGATGAGCGAGAGGTGCCAGCCGTCATTACAATAATTCTACTTTCCTTTCACTCATCAGGAGGAAAACCTCAGAATATTAGTTTTCTCTTTTGACATTTTAGTCTAACACAAACAAATCCAAATGAACAGATTGTGGGTTTTCTTTTAAATTGAGGATTCATTGATCGACAAACACGCTGTGTCACTTTGAATGTGGTGTATCAAAGTGGGGCCCTTGAACAGCAGATTCCTGGACTGCTTCTTGTTGCCAACCTGCCCCTGATGAAGCATGAGTGAAACACAAGCTGCTCCACAGCCGGTGTAGACAGCTGGATGGTTGCAGCGTGCATCAGTTCCTTCAGACGTGCACGAGGTGGATGTCACAAAACTGCTTCTGAACGACGTTCTGTGCAGACATGTCATGAGAGTCGCTCTGAGCCAAAAGTTAACAGGCTTACAATGGGAATGGCAGCGTGCCAGTTTGTAGAATGTACAATACTTACCACTTTATGCATGTTAGCATGCAACATTTGTTATTTAGCAAATTAACAAAGAGCTTATTTTGCCAAAAACAAATTTTCTAAATCCATCCTGAGTGGAACAACGCTGTCCTAATTTCACTGCAATCTGTCTAATAGCTGATGACCAGTGACGGACCAGCGCTGTCAGCACTGGAGCAAAACCACTGGACCGGCTGGAACAATAAAAAAACAACAAAAATTTAAATTAGAAATAGAATTACAAAAAAATTAAGTCAGATGTGTCTGTGGTTTATTAAAACACAGCTTAACTTTTCACACCTGCCAACATGTGTCTGAAAACACAACGTTGTCTGCTCCGTCAGTTGGCCTGAACCACATTATATTACCAGTAAATGTTTCTAACTGGCCAGAAATGCATTCTGAGGTCTTTTGTTTCTCCACCAGGATTCTCACTAGAAATTTTTGACAGCGTAGTGGGGTAGGATGTTCATGTGATCTCAGGATACGTTATAACACTGTCATTACCTGCCAAATATGGAAGTCGGAAACACGCGGTTGTATTCGGGGTTATGCTAATGACAGAATCTCTGTTGCCGATTGTGACTGACTACATTCGACCTCCGTTCTGTCCTGAACGAATTCATATCACGATGTGCACGTGGTCGTTTCTGTCAAAACAAAGCATACGCTGTTCGTTAGCAGCGAAGACGATGGTAGAGAAACAAGTTTCTGAGGAAAATTTGCACATTTTACTGGGAAGTATGTCAAATTTTCCAATCACACAGCTTGAAAGACGACGTAATGGACCAAGACACAACATGTTTTTTCAGGTAACACCGTAATGGAAATATGCTACATTTTTCATTCATTTAACAACTTTCTAATCATATTAATCAGTGAAACCTTGAGTAGCGAGTGCAAAGCTTCTTGATTTCTACAGATGTTATTTAGGTTAGAGCATGGAACGTTTTTCTAATGAAGTTATTGGGAAACAGCCTTCTCATCTGAAATGGATTCTGCTTTCATGATAACAGTGCGGATCCAGATGTTTGTTTGCAGTGCAGCTTGGAAATAAATTCAGTTGCATGATATTCTGTCATACATTTGCCAAGTTGCAGAACATTGCTGGAACAGAAAACACAATGGTTATCAATCGACACACGAACTAAAGTACTCTAATCCTCCTATTCTGCTTGAAAATTGTTTGCAATCTTAGTCTCAGTGGACCATATTTGACCAAGATTTGAATCTCAAATTCTAATTCAGTGAAATGTGTTATCTGCTGATTTGTTATTTATCTGTAACCATAATTTATATATACTTTGATATTTTATGCACCAGAAACTACATGTAATGCACAATGTACAGATCATTTACATATATATAAATGAGCAAAAATTGTATAATTTGTTGTGTTATGGATCAAAATTGGCCACATATATGAATAGCTGGGAAATAAACACAATAAAACTCATGAATAAGTGATATCTGTGGCAGAGAGAGTGAAGGATTCGGTTGAATTCAAGTCAGTTGGAATCCTCGGCTTGAAACGTAATTTTGATATTATTACAAAATACTATTATGCTCACTATTGCAGGATTTGATTGCTGTTTTTGTTTTGTTGTCATTTTCTGCGATTCATGCTGTTTTGGCAACATCTACATGTATTTGCTTTCATAAACGGTCCATAATTACTACCGGGACAAAACAAAACAAGAAGGAAAATGGTTAAAATGTGTTATTTAGTGAACCATCATTAAGGATTTAATGAAGCCTTGTTTTGATCATCAAAAATGAAGTAATGTTTTACACATCTCAGCTCAAAAAACGGGTCAAAACTTGCTCCGAAGACAATAGCGGGGTTCGTGGCTCTGCCTTAGTACAGCAGAAAAAGAATAATTACTCACTGATTCCTCATTTAACACCAGTACTAGCAGGTTTCAAATGAGCTTGATCCATCAGACGACTGACCCGCCATGGCACACAGGGGGCGAATGGCATCAGCACAGAGCAGTTATTCCAAGTTTTTTTTTTTTGCCTCCACCAGAGCAAAGACGCAGCGAAGGATTGAAGAAGACATGAATAATAACAAATAAAAATAAGCGAGCAAAAGTGCAGAGTAGATACTGTCATCTTTGTGAGAGGTTGCTTTGTATTCGTGAGATTCCCCTTGTCATGTAGACTAATGAGCCCTATTTTTGAGAGAGGCTTAGCGAAGAAAAAAAAAAAAAAAAAAATAGACTAATGAGCCCTATTTTTGAGAGAGGCTTAGCGAAGAAAAAAAAAAAAAAAACAACCGACGTGCCCCGGGGGCTGCGCGGTATACAGCAGCACAGTTTGTTGTCTACCTTTCTCATTATGTTCTCTGTTAAAATCCTACCAGCTTTGTTCAGAATGAAAGCAAATAAAAATAGAAAAAAAAAACGAGTGCAGCGTGTCGAACAATGCCTACTGATATCCCTACAGTGCACGCGGCGCCTCGTGGATATTACATCGGATTCCATTTAGCCCGTGAATGTAATTGCACATTTATGCTGTTTTCCCTTCAGATGGGCCAAATCAATCCCACCGTCAGACTCCACGTGGTCACTCTGGATGGCAGCTCGCTCACCACCGAGCTGAGGCCTCCTGACAGTTTTGAAAAGAGGTATGACGAGAAGAAACAATTTACGATGATGACTGGGTTATTTACATACTGATCTATGTCTCCGTCTGCCCCCAGCGAGTTCTACGTCACCATGGTGAAGTGGGCGACCCGGGAGAGGCTGAGCGTGCGCTGGGTGAACCGAGCTCAGAACATGTCGGTTCTGTCGCTGTGTGACGCCACGACAGGCGACTGCACAAAGGTAGGGACGTTCTCATTCTTCAATCCTGAGAATTTTCTAGCGGAAGGAGGTGTTGTGACCTGATCTGATCTGTGCTCTGCAGAAACATGTGATGACGTCAGAGAAGTGGCTCGATCGGCAGGTGAGTGCTTCATCGTCCATCGATTGCCCGGTTTCTCTTCAAGAATCGGCTTAATGATGTTACACCTCAGCTCTGCTAAAGGGGAAAGGGAAGGATGTAAAACCAAGTGTTCTCGGTTAGGTTAAGCAATTTACTGCTTAGTGGCATAAAAAAAAAATAAGGCGATAAAACAGGCTGGTTGCTAAATCTAAGAAAGAAATAAAACTAAACGAGGGCTAACAGAGTTTCTAAGTCGCTAAGACAAGCAAAAGAAAACACTTCGACCAAGCTTACAAGGCAGCAACAGCCCTGACTAACAAAAGTGATTAACCCCGCAAAGCCTGAACCGTGAAATAATTGTCAGAAAATTAGATTTTTTGGGAAAATGGAGTGATACATCTGACATTTTTGGCGCATGTGTTATAATCTATGGTTGATTATGTGTGCACTAAGTGTGTCTGACAGTATACATCAGGTTTTTCAGGCCAAATAAAGGTCTCAAAAACTCATGTGTCAAACCTGGTGCAGGCACAAGGAATAAGCTAAACGAATGAGCGCCTACGTATTAGCTCAGAGCTACGAGCGGCTGCAGAAAACACAAGACAACACCTGGAGTTAAATAAAACACAAGACACGAGTGGGACAGAGGGAAGCTGCTCATTTAAATCACGGCTGCCAGGCCTGAGAGTTTGGCTGCAGATTTACAGCAGGGTGTGGGAGCTGCTGCAGTTTGATTGGTGGAGGGAAATGTGTGGTGGTCCAATCAGCAGAGACGACAGGCAGGTGGGGTTTGAATGCTGCTCGGCTTTAGTCAAAAGTCCACACAAAGGAGCCACCACAGAAAAAAGAAAAAAAGACAAAGGCCACCAGAGGCCGTGACTTCATAGCCAAGTGATGAAGGCGCACATGCTCAGTGAGGCTTCAGCTCAGCTCCCAGCTGACTGGACTCTTCCTGCATGTCATTCCACTCATCTTTTTCTTCACATTTCTCTCTGCTGCCTGTGTCAAAGCAAAGAATGCCCAACAAATAATAAAAAATAACAGTGATGCTGTTCGTTTTCAATTAAAGTTCTTATGGAGCCCAGAGAGGGTCACAGTGAGAAGTTTTAGATTCATGCTATCTCACGTAATGCTGTACATTCTTCTTCTGAGTTGGACCATTCCAGATCACTGCAAAAATAAAAATTAAAAATTAAAAAATAGCATATTTGAGCTGTAGTGTATCCTAGGAAAAGCCTTTTCAAAGGAATCTCATTCAGCTGTCTGGTTGGTGATGGAGTCTACTTCTGTCAAATTATGTCTTTCTAAACTGGTTTTGTAATCGTTGGAAATGTGAAAATTGGGTTTACTTCTTCGTTGTGCACCCACATTTATTTACATTTATCTGCTGCAACATTACATCACATTACAATTACAGAAGAAGGAAAAGAGAAGAACTTAAGTGCAACAATACAATCCTGTTTAATAGTTTACATCTGAGTAAAGAAAACAGGGAGTCGACTTTACCGAAAACTTAAATTTAGCATCGGGAGCTGTTAACTTGAGAGAATCAAATGATTTAAGTACATCGAACCTAAACCAGAGGCACTAGTGTGAACTTAATTTTTTTTGCTTGTTACTAATTGAATTGATTCATTAAAGTTCAACAATTCTCTTTTTCAGTTTACAACACTGCAAGGATGCAGAGCTGATGTAACATTGATGTTCTTATTGCTCATTACTCATGTAAGAGGCTGATCTCTGACAGCATGCAGCTGCTGGTTTGGGTTAAAAGGCTCAGCGTGGCTGTGATGGTGGATGTATGATGACTGCTCAGCTATAATCGTAACAATTACAACAGAAACAGTGACAGCTATCATCCCAAGGCTGTATTCATGTTGTGTCTCAGTGAGAGGGCTGCTTCTCGAGGTTTCTTACCTAATGCGGTGATGTTGACCCGTATCTGAGCAGCTATGCTACTGTGTCATAGTTCAGCCCACAGAAAGAATCAGTGCATCTTCAGCTGTGACTGGAGCTGATACTACAGTCACACCTGTGGCATCTATGAGTGGTTACAGCACTGACTACATGCAGTGGTAATGTGTGTTTGCAGTGACAGTGTTGCTGGTTGAGAGTTCAAGTTCAAATAGTAAAAGCTGGATTTAACCGTAACTGAAGCAGCAGTGTGAGCAGTAGCCACATCCAGCAGCAGCTTCACTGTCACAGCAGGCAGAGCTGCGGCTGCTCAGCTGGATGCAGTCAGAGATCAACCTTTGAAAATGCAACATGAGCAGTAAATGCATCTCCTTCATCTCTCCACTCTGCAGAGAGTTTCTCTAAACTGCC
>NW_007578801.1:11302-13074 GCF_000690725.1 Stegastes partitus | reverse complement strand
AACACAATTTGAACACAAGACATTTGTCCTGTGCTGATGCTGCCCCTTTAGTTAACACACACACAATTTCAGGTCGCGATGGTGGCTTGATTTTATATACTAGTGGATTGCAGGAACACTGTCACTCCTGGGTTGTCTGATAATAATGAGCTCTGGCTGGAGGTCAGAGGAAGCACCACAGAAGTCTCTGTCATGGCGGCCCTTGCTAGCTAAACTCCCACGATGCTCAACCACCTCCTCTGGTTTCTACAGTATCAAACAGACAACAGAAGCTTGTGCAGTCACGGTAAACCCCACCTTCTCCACATGCATTTCAAACAGTGTCCTAATAGAGCTTTACAACAACAGCTGCGACCACCTACACAACATTAAGGCTTTGATGCACCAGTGCAATTTTTTTCCTAATGCATTGCTGAGCTATCCAGTTGTCCAAATGGTATCAGAGTAGGGCTCGTCATTAGCAGATACTGAATATGACATGACTCACAAAGGATCATGGACAAAAAAAAAGAACTCATTGGGACACCCCAAGTTCATGTGGATCAAAAGGAATGTAAAGCATATCACAAAATAATGCAGCAAAATGTATAATTTATTGTGAAAGTAATGTCAAAGACGTCAAACAGTTCTCGCTTTGACCTTTAGGGGGTTTTATCCTATTAAAATTCAATATACTGATTTTTTTTCTTTTTTTTTTAAAACAAAAATAAAATGTATTCAGTGTTTTCAATCACTTACTCTTTATTCTTTCAGTCATGATTAAGTTTGTGTTGATCAAACACATGCTGCAGCTGTTTCAGTCAAAATTTGAAGAGGAAAGGGAAAAGCTACACCCTCTGATCTGCTGAGGGGTTGCACTGTGTCGCACGTCTTTGATGGTAGATCAACAGGGGTCTCAAACATGCAAAGTAGAAATGATTAATGGATACTTTTTTTTCACAACAGCAAAGTCCTGTTACTAATAAAACAGGAGAAATTACAAATACAGTCAAAACTCTAATATAAATCTATTTTAGATAATGACGCTTCTGAAAAGGTTAGTTGTTGCAGATCATTCATGCTACCTGTTGGCTCAACTTTAAATAACAAGCTAATATTAGTTTTTACAAGAGAATCTTTTGTGCTTCTCGCGGTGCTTATATCTGTTTTCTCTTCCCAGAACGAGGAGCCGGTGTTTTCCAGCGACTACAGGACACTGTTCATCACCATGCCCTTAAAACACAGTGACCGCGGGACGTTCAACCACATCACTATGATCTCCAACCAAGTAAAACTTTTAATACATTTAGCTTTCACTCTTTGAATTAAACTTCATGTGCCTGTTTTTTTCCACCCCTTTTGGCTCCCTTATCTGTCCTGCCTACAGGAAAAGGCCTTCCAATTATCCACACAGCCAGCCATTTTTGACGTTTCATCATCATTTTAAATTACACCCTAACTCCATTTCCTGAAACACCAGAGAATTAAGAATGCATCCACTTAAATAAATAAAGGGGAGTGTTGCGCGGCAGATGCCAGATTAATTCATGTTCCTGCGCGGCTAATAAGTGGAGCTAAAGTTTAAGGCTGGAAAGTCAGAGCTTGGTAGAAAAGCCAACACAAGTGGAGCCCCTTCAGGCCACAGAGGGCACGCGAGGTCATGTTAACATGGTTTTCCTTCTCTGCTGTGTTGTGTCTTGTGATTCTCAGTCGGAGGGTCAAGAGGTCACCCTGCGCCACCTGACCTCGGGAAGCTGGGAAGTCTCTCAAATTCTGGCCTACGATGAGAGCAC
>NW_007578801.1:2942-10288 GCF_000690725.1 Stegastes partitus | reverse complement strand
CTGGGACTTAACATTTTAGTTTCCAAATGGATTAAACAAATCATGACCAATATCACCTTTTGGACCGACACAGGGTAAACAAGGCAACACAATCCTCAGCTTCATTTGTAAGGTCTATACTGTACCATGTTAAGCGCTGTGTGATGACATATGTTGTCAACTGCGCTGTACAAATAAAATTGACTTGATTGATTTGAACTTATCATCTGCTGGCTGTAGATTTTATAAGACAAGATTTATCCTTGATTAGGAAAACCTTTAAAAGGTAAGTGTACAGAAATCCCTTTATGCATTATTCATGCAATTATCTAGTCAATCATGCAGCAGCAGGGTCTTACATACAGTCAGAGTTCAGTTAGTGGTCACATTAAGCATCATAATGGAGAAAAAGAAAAGTGATCTCAGTCACCTCTCAGTCTCTGCTTTGAGTGTTTCTGAAACTGCTGAGCTCTCAACAGTCTGCAGAGTTTTCTCAATAAAAACAAGAGAAGCATTCGGCGAGCGGCAGCTCTGTGGACCGAAACGCCTTGTTGATGAGAGGGGTCAGAGGTCGGACTGATTGGAGCTGACAGAAGCCTACACTGACTCAAATAAGCGCACTTTACAGCTGTGCTGAGCAGACAAACAGCTCAGAATGAACAATACGTACAACCTTGAGGCTGATGGGCTACAACAAGCAGAAGACCGTGTCAGGTTCCAGTTCTGTCAGCGAACAGCAGAAATGTGAAGCTGAGGATTGTTGCTGATCATGTGCATTCCTTTCTGATCGCAATTGAGCATCGTCTAATGCAACACGCAGTATTGGTGTGTTGTTCCTAATAAAGTGCCTGATGAGTTTCTATTTGCTGTCCAGATTAGAGTGTAGGACTGATCTGCTCATCTTATTTTTTAGCATCAATCTTGTCCTTTAGAATGAGACACATGGAGCCTTACAGTCAAGTTTGTGTCACAATTTAAGGAAAAACTTTCAAGATAATCACTAAGAGAAAGGAATGCTAATAGGTGGGAAAACATGCTGGGAATGTGGCATTTACTCTTACATGGATGCTGCATGTAAATATGAAATAAAATCTGATGTTTTGTTCTGTTTTTAAATTCTTCATTGGAGCTTTTATTCTGTATTTGAACTGCGTGCAAACTGGACGTACGCATCAAACCGGCTAAAGGAAAAAGCACTTTATCGGATCAACTAGAGTGCTCACATGTATCAAACAGGACGTTTTATTTTGACAGACTCGTTTTGCATTTCGCCTGCAGCTCAAACAGACTGATGGTAGCTCAACAGTTGCAAGTCCTCTGAAATTGATTTCTTTTGTCCTCACACGGCTTTGTTGTTCTCCTCCTCGCAAACAGGGTCTCCACTGCGGATCCATTTCTCAAAGAATGCCTGACCTGCTCCCTCTTCAAAACAAAGTGCACCTACTTCGACGCCGTCCTCAGCCCCAACTACCAACACGTTCTTCTTAACTGCAGAGGTAGCGCCTGTGGCTGGAACATCACAGCTGAGGGCTTAATAACACTATCATCTGGGGGGCTGCTTTTATTTATTTTTTTATTTTTTTACAGCCTCACAGCTTGTTTTACTGTTGTTCAAGATGACATTTTGGCTCTACAAGGGAGGGAGAGATGTCATTATTAGTATTATGAGAGACTCACAAAATGCATCCTCCTGTTTCTTTCATTTTTCTATCTATCAAAAGGCCCGTTGTGACATCAGAACCAGATAAACACTGCTTCCCTCTTAAATTCTGAGTGTCTGCCAGTTTTATTTCCTCACTAGAGCTGCTTCTGAAAATTCTGAACAGCGACCAAACGTTATGCTGGTGGCTGCAAGAGTGAACACAAGAGTCTTCATGCACGCCCAGTATCTTGGGAACTTAAGTCGATTACTTTTGTTTTTCATGTCAATGTTTTTGTTTTGCATTTTGCGTTTGTGTTGTTGCTGTGGTTAGCATTAGCGTTGATCGTATGCCGTCAGGTCAGAGCTCTGTGGAAAGTGTCATGCTGAGGGAGACTTAGAGGTTTGCTGCGTTTTGCGCTTTAATGCAACCTAAACTCAACTGGCTTTTTGTTAGGCTTTCCTGGTGGCACCCAAGTGAACAATAATAAGTAAAATCATTGCATGCTAATGTTCCTGAGCCCTACTTTTATCTCTCAAAGGCTAAGTTCAGTTGTATAGAATACATATTTGTTGTTGTTTTAGGGGCTGTTTTTATATTTTCACACTAAAAAGTATCATTTCAGTCTTTATTCTGTTAGGGTTAGATTTTCCTGTCTTTTAATCTCTTTATGTTTAATGCCCCTAACATAAAATACAACACCTGCAATAAAATGTCAAATAAAGTTATATTTACCGACTTAAACTTTCATTTCTCCCCAGGCCCTGGAATACCCCAAACTACTCTTCACAAACTGAGTGATATGAATGGTAAGTTGTGTCTGGAGCTGATAAACTCGAATCAATCTTCTCTTTACACTCTTTCGCTCACTTGCATCAGGTATATTTATATATTATATTTAGATGGAAGCACACATTGATTTTTTTTTTTCTCTCAGTGTTCCTTCAGCATCTGAAAAGTGCATTAATTGGTCAAATCACGTTTTGCAGATTAAGATGCTAAGATTAAACCATCAAGCCGACATTCGACAACAGAGGTTGACGTAAGTCTGCAAAAAAAATGGACATGAAGATGCAATTAGGTGAAGCGTTAAGTGCTTAAAATGATGCTGAGTGTACATCAGAGGCACTCAGAACAGCATCTGGGGACTGAGCAGCAGATAAGCGATAATCTTCCTCCCACAGTCGCTGCAGATTGACAGATGGTGATATATTTAATATGATCGTGTCATGTTTTTATGTACTGTAGGGTTTAACATTTGGCCAATCAATCATTGAATTTCTCCACTTGTGTGACTTGACTACAGAGAGCAAACATGTCTGCTGTTCCGTTAGCTCATCACATTACTTGGATGTCTTCAAACCATTTTGTGGTTTTCACAAATGACACATTATATTACATTATAATAGAAAATAGAGTAGTTGTCCTTCAAACTTAAGGATGAAGAAAACGACCGCTCCAAAACTAAACTCCCTGACAGCGGATCCTCTCCACAGTTCTGGATGTCAGTGTTTTGATGGTTATCATGTACGACGACTCAACGGGCAGATCTTCTTGAACTGAAAACAAAGAGCGGACGTCCATTGCTGCTGTAGCGTACTGCGTTATCTTGCTCAGCTCTCTGAGGAATGTAATCATGTTCCTAGAATTTATTCTCTATATTCTCAGTCAAAACAACATCCACAACTTTTGACACACAACACTTGAAACCTTTGTGATTTTAGCTATGGTTACTATGGAAGAAATGAACAAACTACATCTCCCATGAAAGAAAACTACAAACATGGCATTTGGTACCAATTAGTGCCACCTTCATTTGGATTTGTCCCGCTCCAACTCACCTTGATCATTTATCGTTGACATTTTTTACTAGTCTTCCAACGTGGACTTCTAGGGATTATGGGAAATGGTGTCTTTTAGAAAAAACAAAAAAACTACCCACATTGAAGCACTTGAAGCAAGTCATACAACTAAAAAAGAGCTGGATTTCGAGTAATTAATGTAGCTGGAAACGTCCGTTCACATTTGATATTGAAATAAATTCCATCGAGTGCATGTTGTATTTGTCGCTTTCTATTAACTACAAGTCATTCTTCTCATCCTGTCATCCTGCAGAGCACAAGACTCTGGAAACAAACACAGAATTAAGACATGCACTGATAAACAGGACAATGCCCAAGTGGGAGAGAAGAACTGTGCTGATCAACAACTTTGGTAAGACGCTACAACCGTCCTTAATCGTGTTTTCACGTGCTTTGTGATAATGATTTGTTGTCCTCTAACTCACCCCCAGAGCATTGTCTGTATTATCACCATATTTACAGCCAAACAGCCAGTATGTTCAATCCTCACGCATTCTCTATTTTATCAGCTGCTGTGTGCATGCAAGCAATCGGAATTTCCAGAGTTGTGAAGTCTTGCCTCTATTTCATGAACCCAAAGGAATCATCACTTGCCTGATGAAGGTCTAGCACCTGAAATGTTGCTTTATCATTGCAAGTTAGACAGTGTGCGGGATTCTGTTTTGTACCTCATATGCCTTCAAATTAATGGATAAACGACTCAAGCTGGACTTTCTGAATCATATTTTGCCAAAGTCCGTCTCCAGCCGCTCATTAAATCCCTAAAAGTTCATGCCTCTGTATCAAAGCTACATATTACTAGTATTTTTTCTTCATCAAAATAATACCCTAAGATGGCTTAGATAGAACTCTACACTCCTACATTTGCCTCTTTTAGAATGTGTGAATCTACAAGGTCTCCACTTGCCTGCAGGTTCAGCACAACGGTTCGTCTCCTGCTTAAACACTGTAAGACAGGTGCTATGCTAGACATACATTTTATCTCCCCAAGTCCAGGTGGGCCCTTCCACACATTTGTATTTGTATTTAGACCAAAATGTGTGTTTGCGTGGCAACTGCAGTAAAAGATCAATGGTGTGGACGCAGTAGTGTTTCCACAGAGTATGACTCACTGCACGTGTATTGAACAGAGTCTTTAGAGTAGACTCATAGAAATGCCTGGTTGTAATGTTGGAGAATTTCAGCCATACATGTGCAAACCACAAACCAATTCTGAAGTGGCCCCCCATCTTGCAAGTCTGAATGTGTTGTTTTGAGACTGTAATCAGTGCACTGCAGTTTGGAGGTGAAATGCTCAGCCATGGGGTCGACCGCTCGTTGTGCTCATGATGTGTCTCCAGACGTAAAGAAAAAACCAAAACGTAATTTTCACCAGATGACCTCTTCAACACCCACCAATCATTTTTCCAAATGTGCAAACACAAGCTGTGATTTGCAGCATGAAAATACTTCCTCTTCGGATCATTTTTTTTCCATATGGGAAACAAACACCGTACTTGCAGCTCATATGCGGTCGTGCAAGATGAATTAAAAAAAATGTACCTACATCCTTGTAAGCTCCAGTCACAGACAAAACACGACACTGCTACCGGTTGTTTTCTGTGTGAAAGAAGTGCTTGCTAATCATTTATGTAGAATAGACAGCTGATGAATGTAAATCCACTCTTAAAAATGAACCGTTCGGCAGCTGAAGCCGACTCACGTAGACACAAGGAGGCTGCTTTGTGGTTTAGCTGGAGTGCACGACAATCTGCAGCTATGACGATACTTTAACGTCTCATGCACATGCAAATAAGACCGTTAGAAAACCAGTGCTGTCAATAGCACAAAATACAGCACGAGATTTCTTTATCTGACAGGGTTTCTGGAATTCCCTACCCCTGTTATGGGAGCCAGGCTGCTTGAAAAGAGTCAAGTAACTGTCACGTCATTACTCAAGGGCATCTCAATGCACTAACAGTAATAATAGTGATAGTTTCCGGCATGTTAGGAGCCCGTGAACCGGACGGTGAAACTCTGAGCGGCAGACTTGTCTTCAGGATGAACAGGTGCTGAGCTAGAACAGCATTGAAATCAGAAGCGCAGCCGTATATTGTTTCAATTAGAGGGGACGGCTCGCCATATGGCTCCCTTTCTGTAATCTGTGTTCGCTATTAGAGACAATGTGATACATATTTATGGCCTTTTGCGCTGTAATACAGTCAGATGGGACCCTGTCAACAAAAGCTGACGAGCCCACAGACCTACTTTTCACATGAAGCACTGTTTGTTTTGGATCGGAAGCTGCCGAGTCTTAATCATGCAGACGTCATACAGCACCGACTGTTTTTGTCAGAAGGCAACTAGACCAGCAGTGTAGCCTTAAACTTATATTAACACTTTATTAAAAGGCTTTATGTGCAGTTCTCAAATTTTGTGTTAGACGTGTACAGTCATCCTGTGCTGATGGTGCTGTTCTGACATCTTTGCCCCACTGGTTCATCCCAGTTAACAACAATCCCACGACTGCCCTCCGAACTTATCAACTTCCATCATTTTGTAATTTACTCACATGAGTAAGGCCTCTTTGGTAAATCAGGTTTATCTGCACTCGATTAGTGAGACCGTGTTAAAACTAAGTGAAACGATTTAAAACACCAGCTAAACATGACTCCATGTTACCTCCACCAACCCCGATCAGTGAAGCTACTAACCTGACCGTGCAGTACACAGAGGTTTGGCATAATCTGAAGGATAGAAATGCATGCACGGCACATCAAAAGTAATTGAGACTCATATTTACTGAAATCTACTGACTTATTTTGCAGCGCTTCGCCTGGAGTTAATTGTCCCGAGAAATCTGGATGAAACACGGGAGCATCCGCTTTTACTGGTCCTGTACGTAATACTATTTCAACACATTTTCTTGACTTACTGCATGTCATAACAGTCGTTATATTGTGAGATAATCGAAACATAATGCTCATTTTTTCATTGCCCCAGATGTACTTTGGAATTAGGAAAATTAGCTTTAAAGGCATTTCAAACCAAAAAGTTTGGGAACCACTGCCCTAAAATTTGTTTCCACATGAACCACTATGTCTTGGGAATGTTTGGTGTTCTGATTGGACCAAACTGTCTGCCCTCCTACAGAGACAGCGCCCCTGGTGGTCAGGCTGTGAGTGACCGTTTTTCTCTCGGCTGGGAATCTGTCCTGGTCACTTCAGAGAGCGTCATCGTGGCCCGTCTGGACGGTCGTGGCAGCGGCTTCCAGGGTCAGAGGATCCTTCAAGATGTTTACCAGGGACTAGGAACCGTTGATGTTCAGGACCAGGTCACAGCAGTACAGTATGTTGTCACATGGACTTTGTTCTTCTAATAATGCTCTGGTTGATTCTGAGATCTGGTGTGCAAATTCCATATAAACCAAGCAGGCCCTGACCCAAATATTTTTTGCAATACTAGTAATTCTGTTTTTTTTTTAACGGCCAGAGTTTTACATGCTGCTTCCATTTTCTAGTTCCTTGCCTTAGCAGCAAGTTGTTTCACATGTAAACACTTTGTATAAGCCAGTGCACACACATCACAGTCCCATTTGTGTATCAGTTTATTCTGTACATTCAATAAAGAAACAACGTGAAGGCATGTTGCAGTAGCTGAGGGTCAAGGAGAGAAGGCAAGTCTTGTGTATACACTGTGTACAAAGAATAGATATTGCCACTCGGATGTCACCCACTGCTTTGTGGACTACTCTTTTAAAGCCTCCAGTTTGGCACTCTGGCTGTCGACATCTTGGTTTGTATCTGGTTGTGATGAAAGAAGTGGAGACCATACACACCCATGTGGTAGCAACCTGTCAATCAGAAGATGACTGAGCCTTAGAAGA
>NW_007578801.1:0-2682 GCF_000690725.1 Stegastes partitus | reverse complement strand
TTGGATTGCTTTGTGGGCTAAGGTATTTGTTGATGGTCAGTGAATGGCTCCAAGTCGACAACTTGCTTTTAAAAAAAATGGATCTACAATAATACAATACTCAGCATGCAATGCATTAGTTGCTCAGGTCCATACAGGCTGTGAAATTGTATTTTTTTTATATTGATGTCACTGTGTGCAGCGCTAATGTGCGGCGTTCTCATCATTCTCCGTTCAGTCACTTTAGGTTGTTGAACCCACATGTGCATGTACGCAGTGTATCTGTCTGTCCAGAGGAATCCACCATCCATTGAAACAGGACATTTCTAACTGAAGAAGACGATACCTTTGAAACATACCCACTTTACTTGTGTTATAACCTTAAATGTACTAAATGTATGATGCCTTTTGGCTCTGACAAAAAGAAAGTCTTCACTTCATTTTTGCTGTTTAGTTAACTCCTTCCAAACTTCCAGGTACCTGGTCAAACTGCCTTTTGTCGATGGCAACAGAGTTGGAGTCTATGGAAAGGTAACATAGCATCTCATAAATCAAACCCCCCACTTTGTATCCTCTGTTTTTTAAAAGTCATAATTTTCTCTCCTTTTTTCAGGCGTATGGAGGCTTCTTGTCCTCAGTCCTGCTCCTGTCCCACAGCTCGATGTTCAGGTGTGGCATCGCTGTAGCTCCTATAACAAACTGGAAGCTCTATGGTAAGATGGAGGGGAGTCAGTCGGAAAATATACACAAATCTAGTAATCATCAGAACTGTCATGTTTTCCCATACTGTACAGAGGCACTTAAATAGTCAGGCAGCAACCACTGTTAACATTGGTGCATTGTAAGTTTTAAACTTTGTTAAACTCATGAAGGCTAGAGAAGAGCAACATTGTTCATCGATGGCATTTGTCTGCCATTAGTGACATTGTTAAAATAATTGGAAGTGTTATCCTGAATTAAAAGTGCTTTCTTTTTATTTTGTACAAAGGTTCGGCCTTTGCTGAGAAATACTTTGGCTCTCCAGTGAAAGAGGATCACAAATACCAGGTGTGACTGCACGTCAGGAGCATTTCCAAGGTTCCTTAGACTAAATTGCGATGAAAACTCTTTAATTGTACCAATTTTTTTTTCAACAACATTTCCTGCTGAACTTAATGCAGGTAGAGAAGGACCCAAAAGCACAAACTCAAGGAGGCAGAGGCAGTTAAAAGACTTTATTGCCAGATGAACAAGCGAAAAACTTACATAAAAAAACCACATGGTGGGAAAAGGCAAGGCTGGTAGGGAGGTTGATACACAGGGAAGATGTCTAACTTGAGCATAGTGCAGGAAAATCAATGGTTCCAGTGCCGGTGAGCTGAACAGCAGTGACAATGTGGCAGACGACAGAGCAAAGGGTGGTTGTATGAAACATACAGCACTTCTAGAGACATGGATAAAGGAATGGAAATGGGTGGGAAAAATTAGGTAGGGAAAATGAGGAGAACGGACTGAGCAAGCAAACACAACACCATGTTTTTGTCTACCCCCCCTAGCTGGTGTTCCTGGACTGACACAGCTTTTGCAAACCAGGTGGATGTAAAGCGGTTCATTACACATAAATGAGGACAGACCTGTTGTATCTGAGCAGGTGCTTCGAGCATCAAGCACAAAGCTGTAAGTGTCGAGCGCGCCGACTGCGTGGGAGTTTCAAAGCACGTCTGCCGGTCATGAGGGGCAATGACAGCACGGGCGAAATTGTCACATTTCCCGTCTTGTGCCTCTGATGCAGCCCTGGCAATCACCGAGCGGCGCGTCAGAAACAGCTCGTACAGAGACTCCAGATAATGAAAAGGTTATTGCTGTCAGAGCAATAGAGAGTGACGAGACCTTCAAAAAACACTGCACCGCATGTCTGTAGCTCAAGGTTGGCAGTGTTTTCAAAGTTCAGTACATGTGTGGAGAGATTAAACGGCCAATCAATCCCTTATCGTTGCCTGTATGATCTGCAACGTGGACATCATAACTGTTATGTGTAATTGCTTACAGTTGTACGATCAAGTAAGAATAATATAATTGTGCTTCATGCTCAATTACAGCTGGTTCATTATAAGATCTTACATGGAACAATCTAGCTGATGCTCCGTCTGCCCCAATAATCACACAGTCACCTCCGCACATTCTGGTCTTGCACACAGATTGAAACATTCTGGTCGGTGGTCATTAGGAAACTCTCGCTGATCCTTGGCATCAGCATTCTGACGGCACCGTCGCCACGTCTGCCAGAGGGACCGTCCGCATCTCTGTTCAATTTCAGTTCAATTCGTTTGTATAGCGGCAATTCGCAGCATATGTCATCTCATAGTGTTTCAGGTAGTAAGGCGAGGACTTTATTTATTTATTTAATTTTAAACAGAGAATCCAACAATCCAGGGGGCTGTATCCCTGTCATAGCATCATGTAAAACATCATAGTAACAAACAACTGAGCAATACATGGCTCCCGTATATCTGCAGTCGAATGTGCACAGTAATCCATCATTTAAAGCAGCTCTCCACTCACCCTCATCCCCATTCCCTTTTAAGCACACCATCCTACATTTACATTTCTATACAATATACAGTATTCTCAAGATGTATACGCAGCACACAACCTCACGCCTATCATCAATCATCAATTTATCATTCAGTGACTTCTGAGGATATTCAGAGCCTTTCACTTCTT
>NW_007578800.1:186477-245007 GCF_000690725.1 Stegastes partitus | reverse complement strand
CCATCCATCCATCCATTATCTATACACCGCTTAATCCTCACTAGGGTCGCAGGGGGGCTGGAGCCTATCTCAGCCGACTAAGGGCGAAGGCAGGGGACACACTGGACAGGTACCATATATGGCAACTTTATTAAACTTGATTTGCAACATTTTTTTTAAAGTCACAAAAGTAAAAAATATCTTGACATATCTTTCAATAACAGCCTAGGGTTGAAATTTTCATTTTCCAAGTATTTCAAGGAGTACCCTATGAAGGGTTCAAGGCTCTCTGGGGTGCATTTGCGTCTATCTGCCTCCGGACACTAGGGGTCGCTGTGCTCTCACCGCTTCCGTGTTCGGGTCCACTCGGCTCCTCCGTTCATCGTCAGCGCCGAGCTGCCGGTTGCCTAGTGACGAAAAACTCTCGGCTGCTGCTGATTTCCTGCGTTTTCAAAATCTCATCGCTGGCACTGAGCTAGCGCCAAGTTTTAACAAATAGATTTCATATATTTATCTCGTCTTTACTGCTGGATTATGGGACGAAATAACTCCGTTACTCTTGCCGAGAGGTTCTTGTGACGTTTTTAACGTGCCAGGCCGCGTTATGAAGCGTTTTGACGAATGATGAATAATTATACTTTCATCAGGGTCGTTGGCAAAGGGAGCTATGGGGAGGTGAACTTAGTGAAACACAAAACTGACCGAAAACAGGTGAGAAGCGAAAAGCGTGTGAATGTTTTATTACAGCCTACAGCTGTTAAAACACACAACCGTGCTAGCCTTATATTAAATGTTTTGGAAGAGACCCTAAATCCTGCTAAGTACAGCTAGCGTAAAGTTAGCTAAAACCTCACCGACTTGTTTACGCTGTTGTAGCCTGCATTGTGCTGAGATTTTTCGGGTTGATTAAGCAGTGTTATATTCACATATGGTGAGTGAGATTATTTGGTAACATTATTTTTTATGTTAGTGCAATTTTTGTTGTTACGTACAGAACAGGAACAGTTAGTTTGACAGGTGATAGACGTCATTATGTGTCGACAGTAGCTAATCCCTGAGTAGTCCTTGTGGAGGTTGAGAAAGCATTACGATTCATTTAGTCAAATAGTTGTACTAACTGTTCACCCTCAGGACCTTTGGGGTCTTTTGGACCCCAGGCTATTTGATTTAGGTGACTGGTGTTGTTTTTTTTTTATTTTTAAAGATTTTTTTATTTTATTTTTTTTAACATAAAAGAGGGACATGTGTCATGCATTTGGAACCAAAAATACTTCAACTTATCAGAAAATGTATTTACCATAGTATAGAAGTCTATAATGAATACACACAAATATTTTGCACATATTTTTTTCATTGGGTCCAATGGATCCAAAAGACTTTCTAGGTATGACAACATGAAAGTCCTGAATAGGGTTAATCACAGTAGATTCACAATTTACTGACTATCATATCCAGATATTCCCATCCTCCACTTTTGTGTGTACATAAATTCATCTACAAAACCAAAAGTAATTGCTCCTTTAACAGCTTTTCATGGCATTGTTCGTACTCCTCCGTCTTGTGAAATGCATTGATAAAACTTATGAATCCCTGCTCCACAACATTCAGCTTGTATTAATGTTTGCTAAAAAAAAAGATAATGGTAGACAAATACTCAGTGGTTCAGCCTAACATTAGCAAGTGTGTGTTGTTCTTTGTCTTTTTCCAGTATGTTATAAAGAAGTTGAATTTAACCACCTCTTCCAAGCGGGAGCGTCGCTCTGCAGAGCAGGAGGCGCAGCTCCTCTCCCAGCTGCGACACCCCAACATTGTGACTTACAGGGAGTCTTGGGAAGGAGATGACTATCAGCTGTATATTGTGATGGGTTTCTGTGAAGGAGGTGACCTCTACCACAGGCTCAAACAACAAAAAGGGGAACTGTTACCCGAGAGGCAGGTCGTGGAGTGGTTTGTCCAGATAGCCATGGCACTCCAGGTACAGTATGTTGTAGAGTAAAATTCCACTTCAGGTCAAACAGACTTTTTTTCTTTTCATAAGATGAGACACGGGAAGTCACTGGATGGATTTTTTGCTTTTCAGTACCTACATGAGAGAAACATTCTTCACCGGGACCTTAAAACACAGAATATCTTCCTGACGAAAACCAACATCATCAAAGTTGGGGATCTTGGCATTGCACGAGTGTTGGAGAACCAGAATGATATGGCCAGCACACTCATAGGGACGCCTTACTACATGAGTCCAGAGCTCTTCTCTAATAAACCCTATAACCACAAGGTATGTTGATTGACTGCTCTTTATGTTTTTAGGGAACATTATTCACTAATCGTCCTTGAAATTATCCAAGCAGGATAAAGGATTATTCTACCACACACATTCCCTTTGATTTATCAATTTGCACAGTCCATTATATAACTAAAACAGACGGCATACGTATCAAAAAGTTAATAAGAACATAGTAAACTGCACCATAATGCAATGATTTAATCGCACGCAATGAAGTTTAGATCATTCTTAATCCAAAGATTCTTAACTAGTGAAGTCTGATACTTACTGTGTGTAGTTTGTTTGTAGGTGTTCGCTTGTAACTGCTTTATAATTCAGTACATTCTGTGTCTAGTCCGATGTATGGGCCCTGGGTTGCTGTGTGTATGAGATGTCCACACTGAAACATGCCTTCAATGCCAAGGACATGAACTCACTGGTGTATCGCATTGTAGAGGGAAAGGTGGGTTTCATATGTTTGTTTTGTGAGGTATCCAATCAATTTTCTATACAGTAAACTGCACTTATTCAGGTCATATCTAAGTATTTATTGACTGCTGCTACATGTCTGAGTCATTGGTGACTTCAGCCATCTTTGTTGTGTTACTAAACTTACTGCTTGTCTTGTTACGATAGTGTGCTATTTTTGGAATCCTGATCATCCAGAAATATTTAGAAAAAGTAGTCTGACAGTGGTTTATAACATTGTCCTTTGTTTTTTTTTCATCAGCTGCCACAGATGCCCAGTAGGTATGATCCCCAGCTCGGAGATTTGATCAAGAGCATGCTGTGTAAGAGACCCGAAGAGAGACCTGATGTCAAGTTTATCCTCCGACAGCCCTACATAAAACGACAAATTGCCATGTTCCTTGAGGCCACCAAAGAGTAGGTGTCACTGAGAGCAAACTACCTTGGTCTTGATTTTAAATTTCTTGGGAATTTTTATACAAAACTACAAAATCAATACTTTGCTGTCATTTTCTTTCTCTGTATATTTCAACAGGAACAAGTTTTTTACAATCAGATGTTAATTTCTACCCCTCCTTATCCTGCTTCTTGCCACTGTAAGCTGCTTGCATTTAGTACAGTGATCAGTCTTTTTAGATGCTTGTGCTTGTTTTGGTCCTTACTACTCCAGAAAAACTGCTAAATCAAGAAAGAAAGCTGTGGGTGGTAGTGGCGATTGTAAGACCAACAGTGCATCACC
This sequence comes from Stegastes partitus, assembly GCF_000690725.1. NCBI lineage: Eukaryota > Metazoa > Chordata > Actinopteri > Pomacentridae > Stegastes > Stegastes partitus. The sequence continues at coordinate 241,555 of NW_007578800.1, read as the reverse complement.
TGTGGTATCGTGTAAGCCAAAACCTGAGAAGCAGCCTCCAAGTCCCCAGCCTGAACCTCTTGCCAGGGTAAAACGGGTGAGTTACTGACAAATACCGATACTGGATAATGTATATCCTAGGATATATAATTTTTTATCTTTTGCTAGACGAATAGTAGCATTCAGGTCATTTTGCGCTATACTCATCAAAAGCTTTTTGCTATTTTATTTTGCCAAGTCATTTGTGCTTGTTGTTGAAAACAAAAAACACTCTTGTAACACTCCTTAGTGAAAAGTATTGCTTCCACTTGGATATGGTTGTCGTTGAGGCACCACACTGGCCAAACTTTAACAATATTACTTGTCATTAGTATTACAGTGACATTTGTCTGCACTGCCTTGCAAATACAGAACCATAAGGACAACTGCCATTAACATTTGTAAGCTTGATGAATCGGAATAAGTTTAGTTAAGTTGCTTTTCCAGAAAAAGTGCTGATACCAGGTCACAGTACAGTACAGTATTGGTTAGAAAACAGAAAACGCTTCCTACTGATTTATTTTTTCACTCCACACTGCGAACACTGCAAGCAGTACAAATGTATAAATATGTTGTTGTTTTATATTTAGCAGCAGTATTTTTTAAAATCCATAATACAGATGGCATTGCACCCAGGTTTTTCAAACTGCCATAATCAATTCTGAATACATGAGATTATTTTATATTCCATAGTTATACATAGATTTATTCTGGTCATAACATGTTAAAATCAACCAAATGTTTGTTTGTTTTGTTTTCATCCACAGAAAGAAGACAAATCACAACAGCAAAAAGGCCGTAATGGTTCCACAGACTGCACTCCACTCAACACACCTCCACCCCCGAAACCTTCTTCACCGGATGCTCTCACAGCATCCCTGGCAACTGTCAGCAACATTAACATTGATATCCAATTGCAGCAGGATGATGACCCGGTGAAGAAACAGGTGCACAGGCCCCAGTCTGTTGTGTCTCATCACCAGGTAGCTAATGAACCTGCAACTCACTGTGTGTACAAAGACAGCAGAGGGAGAGGGAAACCAGATCCTTCCCCCCCTCCTTCCCCTGTTAAGCCCCCTCTGAAGTCTGTATCAGGTGTTTGCAGTAGGGGAGGAGATGAAAAGACAGCATCCAATGGACTGCTAGACATTCATCCACAGGGCCCATCAAACCCTGGGGAAACATTTTGTGTCTTTGGGGAGAAACAGGTGTCAGATGTGGATGAGAAGGATGACACCATGGAGTTGCTTAAAGATGCTGATGCACAGAATCCAACTCTACAAAAAATTGAAGAGACTATGGAAGAGAATATGGACAATAAAAATGACACGGTGACCCTTTTCAAGCAAGCTCCAGCAAAACACCTGCATACCTCAGACGTCCAGGTAAGTGCCAACAGGAACAGAACAGGACTGCTGTTGTTTTCTCACAAAGTGATCCTTTTATAAGTCTCACATGTTAATTTGTATCTTTGTAGGACAACCTGGAATCAACTGAAAAGCTGTTAGAGCCATTCCCTTCAACACCAGTGAGCATTTACATTCTCATATACATTTTGTAGACCTTTGTCTTACATTGCCAAACAAGAGATTTTTGCCACAATGGAGAAAATGTACCTGTGTCTGTTTAGGAGCCTGTTCAGAGGGAACCTCCCATGCTAACCAGTAAGGCAGATCGGGCTGCTGCACACCAAACTCCCCTGCACTTCTCATCAGAACCTTTTGTATCACAGCAACACAGAGAGAAGCACACAAGACGGACAAACTGGGACAATGACAAGGTAAACATTGAGATACAGGAGCTAACATTAGGTTGCCATATTATGTGATATTTCAATTATTAGCACTATTATGAGAATGTAACAACATAAGAAAATAGATTATATAATGTACTTTCACTGACTCTACAGTTTGTTTTTTTTTAAAACTGAATCGTATTCCATTTATAAATAGAAATAAAAACTGTGCTAAGATAGGTTAAGATAATGTTTTAACCACTTTCTGCTTCAGTACTGGCACTTACATAGCACTCAGCTAGGCCAATTAAAATAATACTTACATCTTGTTTTATCCTATGTTAGTCCAAGCTGGCTGCTCCAAGACCTTTACCTCTACCTCCTGTTGAGAGTTCAGCTGCAGAGGGGAAGAAGAGGAGCAGGAGGAGCACAGACAGCAGGAAAGCTGCCGTCACTGCAACCTCCACATCAGTCGGTTCCAGCAAGGATGGATTCTTACCACTATCGCATGTGAGAGCTTTCTCCATGACACTTGACATGTTATTGTACAGTGATGTAAATTTCTGAGTAGCTGCTCTGCCCACAGTTTGTCAATGACAGAAAATGTGGGTTAATTTTATTTTCAGGATCGTCCTCTGTCTGCCAGAGAGAGAAGACGACTGAGGCAGTCCCAAGACAGTGCCAGCCAACCAGGTATTCTTTGTTCTATCTGAAAACTAAATGTTTTAGTTGGATGTATAAAGAAACGTCAAATAGAAGTTGTAGTAGGCTGGAATAGAGGCTACAATGAAGAAGAAAATGCAAAAATCAAAACAGTAGTCCTAGAAAATGCACTTTACTACACATGCAGATATGCATTTAATCCCACTAGGAAACAGACATGCACATGCTTATTTTTACTTAAATGTCCTCATAAAAAGGGAGAGTTGATGCTGGATTTTTGTGTTATAATACTTTTCTTGTTTCCTCAGGTGTTAGTGCTGTACGAAGGGCATCTTATGATGTCGCTGCCACCAAGGCTGAGCAGGACAATACCCTAGTTACTCGATCTGTTTCCGACTCGATCACAGAGTGCAACAGTAAGGTACAGTAACTCCACTGACTCTGACATGCAGTTTTATTTAATTCAGTCGTGAAACAGAAGCTGCACTCTGTGAATGTCTTGTGGCAGGAAAAAAGGCTTGCACGCCTTGTCTTTACAGTTCATCCATAAACTACACTGTATTCAACAATGAACCTGGTGCTAGCCTTGTAAGCCCGATGACAACTATTTAATGCAGATTTTGTCTGTGTTGTGAAGCTAATCTGACAGTGTTAAAGTGAATTATAACATGTTTGTAACAACGGTTTTGTATTACAGCAGGATAAGTTGCTGGAGCAAAGATCTGATGAAGATGAGTGCAGCTCATCTACAAGTTCCACAGAGCGTTCAGAGGGAGACTGCAGGGAAAGGTGAAACCATGTACAACGATTAGACTATGTAACTGGACCTAAAATTGTTATCCATTATCTATCTATGAAAGTCTTTACATCAGGGCACTGTTTTCACACTGCCTGTATGAATATACTGTGTAACCATGATTTATTGTTTATCTGCAGAAAGACTGAGTTGAACGACATACATGATTTGGTCCACATGATGACTCAGACTTTAAGAATGGATGTTGGCGACGCTGTAAATGAGGTGGATAAGAGCAGATTTGGTTCCACCGCACTGCCAGAATTTAAACTGAACAGAAAGTACAGAGACACTCTGGTGCTTCATGGAAAGGCTCGAGAGGAAGCAGAGAACTTGTCACTTGGTGAAATACCAATAGGTTAGATGCTTTCATCAGTCTCTATTTTTATCAGCCAGTTTAAAGCTTCCTTTTGTTTAACAAGCGTTTCCTTCCAGAAGGTTCCACATCTGGTCCGGCCAAGATAAGAAGAGCTATAGAACATCTGAGAACAGATGTGGTAAAGGGCCTGGGAGTCAAGCTGTTGGACAGAGTGCTGGAAATCATGGAGGAGGAGGATGATGTTAAAAGAGAAGTGAGTGAAATACATCAGACAATCACATCAAACCAATATAGACGTTATTGGGGAGATGTTTAAAATATTCTGACTTTTTTTTCTTAATCAATTTGATTTGCTTGATTTTAAATGAGTCAACAGGAATGCTGCATTCTCACTATTCATATTGGAGTCATTGCCACGGTATTTATAACAAATCAGTCATTTGACACTAATGAACACACAGGTTGGAAGTACGCTGCTAACAAACTGCTGTTTATGCAAACTGCTCTTCTTCATTCTACCGTATCTACACTGCTTGTCTGATACTGACCCAGATTTTTAACTTCATACATGAATTAAACATTTTCTTTGTAACAGTTTAGATTCACGTTAACATTGAGTGTTTGTTAATTGGAATAAGTCTAACAAATACTAAGTATTACAATTAAGAATTACTAGACTGATCTCTCAGTACAGACTGGTTTTGTAAATACAATGTTACTAGTGAATTCCTCCAATACTTGCCGATGCACAATAAAATTTATTTGTCTGCAAAGTGCAAAACCTACATGCCCAGTCCAGTACCCATACTACCATAAGATATATGACAGGACAAGATTTAGTACATCCCAATACATAGTATGTCAAGTGCAATATGGCAAAAATACCAGGAGGTTCCACTCCATCAGATCACCTATGACATGATGCATTGCACAATATTATTATACAAGCAGTAAGTGCCAAGGGTATGCAAACTGCGTGAAACACTATGTACTTCTTAAGGGCAGCTGTAGTATAAATATAAAGTAAAAAGACAAAGTCGCCTGTCCTTTGTTTCTAAAATGATCCTATTCTGTTTTTTTTTTTTTTTTTTAGCTGTGCCTTCGTGACCAGATGGGCGATGAGAAGTACCAAACTTATGCTGTGATGGTGAGGCAGCTGAAGTTCTTTGAGGACATTGCCTTCAAAGTGTAGAGAACACTGGACATTAGGGAGCATACACGTTTTCCACGGTACTATTTGTGAAAACTTGCTTTGTTCATAAGAGGCATCCATCTTGACAGGAGCAGCAAAACAGGACACTTTTGTCTTTGTGTGAAAAAGGAAAAACTGCTCAGAGATGTGTTTGTTTCCTGTAAAAAGACCACCATGGTTGTGTGGCACTTTCCTCCTGCCTGCATGCAAGTTCTTATTTTTGACTGCAGCTTTTGTCTTGGAATCGTCACTGTCTACACTTGTACAGTCTATTGTATGTAAATGTGTAAAGTTTTTTTTAAACTTCACTTCAGTATAAGCAGACTGTGAAATTAATCCTACCATTTTGAGAATGCCTATGCAAAGAACTTAATCATGTTATAGCAATCTGTGTCTTTCTACTTGTGTAGTAGAACATTCTTATTTATAATGCAAGCAGGAATTTCAATAATTGTTTCACTTATGTTGTATCTTTAAAGATCTCCCTTCTGCTGCTCTACTGTATTTTCTTATACACAAAGTAATGTAAACTAGATTGTAGATATTAACATTTGAATTATTTCTAATAAATCCAAAATGTACTTTTTGTTCACACCTATTTTCTACAATGCTTAAAACCACAATAAAATATTTCACTGATGGTCTCAAAGCGGTAAATGACTAAACAGGAAATCATCCTGCAGAGAACAACTACAAAAAAAAACAAAACAAAAAAGAATTGTAAATAGAATCAAACAACCCATTTATAAAACACAGTCCGAATCAGATGTTTATTTGAAACACAAGGGTCATTATTAACTGACAAACACTGTAATAAAGTTTTCTTTCTAAATGCTTCAAATGTAAATTATGAGGCGAGCTTCAAATTTCCCATATAAAAAGATGTATTCACAGCCAGACAGGGATAGATCCGAGTTATTTGTGCTTCTTCTTCTTGAGGCTTTCCTGAGGTTTTTGGCTGGACTCCCCGCTGATCTCTGGTAGAGCTGGCTGCCAGGATAGAGGATTCTTTCTGTACATCGGCCATGGGGGCAGTGTCAACTAAAGTAAAGAACAGAGACAAAACTATATAATGGTGGTCTGTCCATAAGATGTGTTGACATGGCATATAATCACAGGAGTTATCAGTTTTGCCTAATTCTCCTGCTCTGTGATGTCTATCCAGTACCCGAACTAAAAGCAAACGATACAAAGCAAAAACTTACCACACAAGACACAGCAAAACCAGCCAGGACTATGTACACTGTCCACCCAAACTGTTCAATGATCAGACCATACACAAACCCAATCACCTGTAAAGACAATACAAATGCTGTTAGTAAACTACAAGAATAAATGCAATACTATATATACTGACACAACAAACAGTCTCTAAGGTTTCATTTAATTCTATCCATTCTATTTAACACAGGGGAATAAGCACTTGTTGTTTCAACACATGGCATCTCCACAGCAAAATTGACGTCATGAAACAACAAAGTACAGACTTTATTGTTAATGATAATGGAAAGATCAAGAATGGGGTCATTGCCCAAAAATCTCAAGTCAGCGATGAGTGTTTCCCCCATTTGCATTATGTGCACATGTGACTCTATTGGATTAACTCAATGTTCCAGGTTTTATCATCAGTTTAGCAGGTTCAAAAGTTTTTGAGCACAATTGGGGGACACTAGCACTTTTCTAACCATAGCAACAGATTTTTAACTTTTTCTCACAGGCAGGAAAACCAGACCGTTTTGCATGCATGATAATAAATCTACTGGGGTGTTTCACTACTTTGCATGTGTCATGGTTAGTTACCGCTGAGATGAGTATTATTCCTTGGAAAATCTGTTCAGCCAGCTTCTGACCCTTGTAATCCTGCAACACAATTTAAAAAACAAACAAACAAAAAAAAAAACAACAACAATGAATACAGGTTAGTATATGTAGTGTCATGTAAGGTTAGTGTATTATCACCATCTGAGCACAATCAATAGCTAGTAAATCATAATGCTGCCTGACGGCTTTATTTAGTTGCACTAATGTTACAGCAGGTTGCATACCTACCTGAGTTATACAAGAAAGAATTCACCTGTATAACTCAGTTTACAACAAGAAGTTGCTTTTACTGCCTCAAATATACATTCATCAATACATATATACACATAACGTCCATTGATATAAATATCAGCCAACAACTAACACCTGCAAATATCTCAGGTTAACTGCATACTTAATTTGTGATTTTATTGAATTAGAAGATAAATTTGGCTGATTTTACCGTTAGCCAGCAGCTGTTACCTGTGGGAGCACAGCATCAACCAGCTAACGTTACACAGATTAGCTTTCGCTAAATACAGCTGCATGAATGAAACTGCAGCGGGCTAAACTTTATAACTTCCCATAAAATATTCTAATAATCTCTTACCATATGCGTTGGGATGGACTTGAATATAGACAGCATTTTTCCGACAGAAATGAACACACATCAACTGAAAAAATTTGGTTTTAGCGAGACCAAACTGAGGCAGTTCAGCTTCCGGTTTCAAACAGATACGTCGTCGTATAGAGAAGGACCCGTAAAGCCACGCCCAGGAGCACAAGCTGCGCAGGTGCAGTGATCTATAAGTGACAGGGATTGGCTGAAGTACGAGACGTTACGAGGAATCCTTAAATAGATATTCAATGGTTGTGGTGTTACGGTAAACTTGGTGTCTGTGAAACAGTTTGACTGTCGACAGGACTGCCCGTGAAAATATGCAGCTGCTATTTTCTACGCACAACATTTTATGTCAATATTTTTTTTTTGCTTCATAATTCCAGTCATTAAAAACATATATGCATTCTATAATATTGCTCTTAACATTTTGTATTTTCCCAAAACGGAAAGATGATAGCATTTTCAATCAGGCACTCTGTAGACATCTGTTACTACGTGCAATTGTGTTAGCGGATGGGATAAAGTTGTTGATGTTGAGTTGGCAGTTTGGCTTCAACGTGGACTAGTCTTTTCTCTGGTTTCTTCCTTAAACTTTACGAACATTATTTTAAATGTAAGCGTATTAACTCACAGTTAACAGCCGCTAGTTTGCAGACGGACTCGTCTGTTTATGCGGTCGTCACGCAGCGGTGCAGCAGCCTTTCGGGTTTACCTCAGTCCTCATTAGGCTGCCAGCTAATCCAGCGTGGCTCCACTTAGGTCAACTTTCTGCTGTCAGCTATTGTTATTATTTCTTTTATCAGACACATTGGACGGACGGATGAGACGACTGCCATGACACTAAGGAGAGGTAGGTCAATTTGCATAAAGCAGTTGCATTACATCGTGCATGGTGAATGAAAAGCAGAAGTAGAAACATAAATGAACTCCAAGATGGTGCAATAATATTGAGGTGCACAAACTGGTACACATTTACATCGAACATGACGTGGCAATAAATGTTTAGTTTTCACAGTTCCCACGCTGACACTGCTGCCTTATGCTCCCCAGCTCATGTTACAATCTGTTGTCCTCTGTGTCTTTCAGTAAACCTGGTCATCCTTGTGCTGCTAGCTGTTGCCTTTTTGATCATAGTTCAAAGAAACCTCCTCAACCTCAGTGACTTTTTGCACAAAGAAAACCCAGGTATGCTTTTCCTACAAAAAACAAAAGCCAAAACTGAACATCAGGAATTCTGTTACACTGTTAGAGAGCAGCTAGTTGAAAACTGTGTCAGTATAAGAGAAATCATGTACTGATATACTTTGGTTTCTTATTTTTACAGTTAATGCCACCAGTTATGTGCATACACTGATACAAGCATTGTTAGTATTTTGGTTATTTGGGTGACCACTGTTCAAAACAGTCCAGGAGAAGAGATGCTGAAGTTTGTTTGAGGGATCAAGGTTCACCCATAGACAAAACATCCATAGTTTATCTATGATGACATTCAAAATTCTGCCCATGTATGATAGGAATTTATGCAGCTACAGCACCCATTGTTACTTGGCTTCCTGTTACCATATTGTGATAGTTACTTTACCTATTGGAGAGCTTTCATAACGCATCTATATGCAGGTCAGTGTCACTGCTGCAAATATCCTGCAACAGAAAAACTTGATAAAAAAAAAAAAAAACTTGATACATTTTAACATTAGTGAATGTATCAGACTGTAACATGATATTCAGCTGCAGTGGAGCTCAGGATTCAACTGCATAACAAAATATTTAACTGTAGCTAAAACATGTACATCTCATCAGACAAAGTCGGTGCATTAAAACCATAAAAGCAATTTGTGAAACCCAAATGTGTTTTCATCCAGATGCAGGGTTAATTCTTCCCTTCGAGTCTGAGTTGTCTCCAGACCTCAGACTAGAGTCGGTGAGAAAAGGAGAGGAGATCCCTGTTCTCATCACTGCTGCTGAGGACAGGCTCGGTGCTGTGGTTGCCGCCATGAACAGTGTCTACCAGAACAGTAAAGCCAATGTTGTCTTCACCATTGTGACCTTGAATGACACGGTCGATCATCTAAAGTAAGAAGCAAGTCTGTCTTGCCACATGCATAATATTATATTATCTTGAATGTATAAATGCAGGTCTGTTTCGCAGTCCCACTACCACATTTTGAAATATTAGTAATATCTGGACTTAAGTAATCTGACACAAGTTTTTTTCTTTACTTTGCCCAACAGTGTGTGGCTGAGTAAGACGAAGCTACAAAAAATTAAATATAAGATAGTTATCTTCAACCCTGAGCTCCTCAATGGGAAGATATCTAAAGATCCTCAAACACAAGAGGCTGCAAAACCAGTAAGACAACTGAATTTACTGTCCCGGGATAAATATTTATGCTACTGCATGCATGCAATGCAGTTGTGATCACCTCTTGCAAAACTTGTTTTAATGGTCTGTTTTTCAGTTGACGTTTGCCAGGTTTTATCTGCCTGCATACATACCAGAGGCAGAGAAAGCCATCTATTTGGATGATGATATCATAGTACAAGGTAAAAACCCACCATAAAGTCTGCTTCCATTAGTCAGTTAGAACTCTTAAAAGTATACTCAGTAAGAGAAATGATTTGAAGTAAATTATTAAATGCATTTTGTCTGTTCTGTTTGCTCTCAGGGGACATTCAGGAGCTTTATGAAATCAACCTCAAACCCGGACATGCAGCTGCCTTCTCAGATGACTGCGACTCAGCATCTGCTAAGGGCATCATTCGAGGGGCTGGAAATCAGGTGGGCATCTATTGTGAGAGCTGGCTATTTTTCGTTATGTAAAGAAATGTTTATTTCTGATGCTTGATTAAATAAAACTGCTCTTTTTCAACAGAATAACTATATAGGTTTCCTGGACTTCAAGAAGGAAGCTATCAAGAAGCTGGGGATGAGGGCCAACACGTGTTCCTTCAACCCCGGAGTCATTGTCGCCAACCTGACTGAATGGAGGAACCAGAACGTCACCAAGCAGCTGGAGCACTGGATGGAGCTCAACACGCAGTAAGTTACTCACACGGGTGAAATGAAGGGGGGGATAGAAGGTAGACTGTTGAGTTTTACTGTAAAAACACAACATACATTGAATCCACTGAACTCTATTTTAGCATTAAGCTACATGTTGTGGTTCTTATTCTCCAGGGAGGATCTGTACAGTAAAACACTTGCAGAGAGTATCACGACTCCTCCACTCCTCATTGTTTTTTACAAACGTCACTCCACCATCGACCCATTGTGGCACGTGAGACACCTTGGTAAGTTCTTGTTGATTCCTGAGTAAAAACTAGAGAGACTTTTTTTTAACCTCACCAAGCAGTTACTGTCCTTTTTGAAGGTTTACTTGATACGTTACATTCACGCGCATTACAGCACTAAGTGTAGGCTGCTTGAGAAGCTGCTTAGGATTTTTTTGAAAGGAAAGATCCAACATTTCTCTAAGTACAGTATTTATGCAAAGATAAGATGGCTGTTCTTATGGTATATCTTCACATTTAATTGACAGATTTGAAAGTGGTATTGATAATCTTGTCTGGTTCTTGAGAAAAAGCACATTTTCCAAAGTGGGAAACTATTCCAATAGAATCATCCACTCATTTAAATGTGCCTTATAATGTTACTGACTTAACAAGCTGTTGTGGCGGATCAACGTTTTCAGGTTACATAAGCTGATAAAGGTCAAACATATAATCTTGTTGGGAGATATGTTGTTGTAGTTCCAATGCTAGAAGGCTTTATTTCAATTAGATAAATGTAAATGAATAAACAATGACAACTTTCCAGGCACTACTGGTGCTGGAAACCGCTACTCCCCCCAGTTCGTGAAGGCTGCCAAACTCCTCCACTGGAATGGTCACTATAAACCCTGGGGAAGAGCGTCCTCCTTTTCTGACGTGTGGGACAAGTGGTTCATTCCAGACCCCACAGGAAAGTTTTCCCCTGTGCGAAGACACAGCTAGACTGAAAAATTGGCTCTCAGGAAGCTCCCGACCAGCCCTGTCCCAGCAGGAACACGCCTCGTTGTATCTCAGGAACTAAGTAAGGCCTTCTCACCTTCCAGCCCTTCATTTGAGTTCTGTCATCCTCTAAACGTGCGGACCTGAGTACTCTCACATTACCTTGAACGCTGAATTTTTTTTTTCTTAATACCCAGAGTGCTTTGTTGTTGCCCTGAGATTGCTTTGACTCGCATTTTCTCAAAATGTTTTGCCAAACTATTGATAGCAGACTGTTTCACAAGCCGTTTGCCTCCCTATGAATAGGAGCTGTGTTTTACCCTGAACTTGATCAGAGGTGTTGTGTCTAAAGAGTATCACTCTAACAGAATATATGCATCAATGCTGTCCACAGAATGACGTTACATGACATGTACCAAGATGTAAAGCTGAAGCCATCACTGTCAAAGTAATTAGGGCTTAAGTTGGTATGTTTACATGCAGCTAAATAATGGCTGTAAGGATGTAATGGTGCAGGAGTCAGCCTCACAGTTTATACTTGTTTCAAACACACTCCTCTATGATCAGTTCAATCTCCAGAAGAATCATTTTGTCCATGCAGAGGCTCCATGTCTTTACCTCAATTCAGTATTTCCTGTGGAAACATAACCCACTTTTAGAACACTAACTTGCACATAAGATTCATCAGGCCAGATTTTTACATCTTTTAATGGTCTGTTTTAGCTCCTCTATAGATCTATTCCTCTGAACAACTTTGTTCCAAACCCACTGTTACTTTATTGTTGTCAAGTTAGTGGTGCATTGCCTTTTAAATTTGCCCCAATAGCTATGCTGTAATGAACACTAACAGCATTTTACTGCCTTTCATGCTGAACTGTTACAATTTGTGTTTTTTTTAAACTGACTATATGTAGACCACTAAGCAAACCTCTGCAGAAAGTGAAGAACATGGTATTTGCACAAATGCCCCAAGCTTCATCCCTTCCTTTTCAGGATTTTTATACCATTCGAAAAAGAATCACCATGCTGGTGTAATTTTTTTTGTACATGAAATAAAACTTGCAGGTTTATTAAAATCTGGTGAGGTCATCTGTTCATCTAATGTAGTTATTTCATGAAGGTTCACCATTTCTAAGACTGTGTCTAGTTCAGTTTTCAATAACACTTTCCTGGGAATAGATATAAAATATTTAAGTTAAGACAATGCTGTTAAAATGTCATTAAAGTTTTAGCTGTAAAGACTTAATGTTCTAATTAATGATTACAGCAATACAACCATCTTACCATTTTGTAGACAGTTTATTACATTAGTAAGTTGTCTATATACAACATTCTTGCATAACAAGACATTACAAAGACTGCAGGACATTTAGAACTTGCAATCTTTTACCAACATCTGGGAGAAGCAGTCAGTGGATATAAATATATACAGAACTACTAAAGTCTCTTTAAGCCAAAAAACAAAACAAAGAAAGCAGTTTAGGATAAAATGGTTTATCCTTGTGTGGTAAATTGTCCCGTTGTTTTCCAGCTTTAGGCAGAGAGTGAAGGGCACATGACCCAGGTCTGAATGTCCACCAGAGCTCAGTGTGAAGGCAGAGCTCATTTGAAGTCAGTGTTGAAATCATAGGCATCATCTGTTGTGACTGTAGAGAGGCTGATGTCAATGGGGACCGGTTGAAACCGCACATGACCGGGTGTTTCTACAAAAAAAACAAACAAGGTTGAGATGTATAAATTTGCCCCAGTATGTGTATATCTAGTCATATAGAAATAAAATAAACATTTACTTTTTAATGACATTTTCTGTGGTTGCTCCTGTTCCTCTGGTTTATTCGAGTCCTCTGTAATTTGTTCAGGCTGCAAGAAGACCAGATGTTTCAGTTACTTAAATTTCAACAATCCCCAAGATACACAATAAAAAAAAAAAGGTCTAGTCAGAAGGATCAGAGTTGGATTAGAAGTCTTCATCAACAAATCAAGACATGAATTTTTGTCCTCATTTCCAGAAGAGCAGACCGCCGTCATTATTTTAAGCAGCTGTATTATCTGGCAGCTCTCCACCTATAGTTACCTCATTGTTCTCGTCATTCTGCTCTGCTTCTCCCTGTGTGGCTGCAGCACCAGGCTTTTCTTCAGAGATGTCGGAGACACTCAGCAGACCCGCGGTCGGGCCTTTGGAGACGAAGCTTATACTGCTGGACTGGCACGGGAATTTAACACCTATGAAAGCAAATGTTTTCAGTGACGCAGACAGAACTGATTACACTCTTTCAGTTCAAAAGCACACTTAAGAGACAGCCAGTTACTAAAGCTGACAGACCTTCAATGAATTCACTCTGCAGTCAGGAGCAAAACAAGAACATTTATGATTGTAACTTGTGATTACAAAATATTAACACATCCAGTAATCTGGACTAAGATAATGAGCCAGAAAACAATGCAGTAACCATAGTTGTCCAGCTGCATAGTTGTACATGTCCTATTTGTTTCTAAAAACCCCTCCAAGAATGAGTTTTAGTCCCTTGGTTAAAGCAAACATATTTACAATAGCATATGATTAATGTGACAAGAAAAAATATGCCAAACAAGGGCAGAAGCATCTTTCTACTGGAATATTTGTTTAATACAACAACATGAAAATGGTCATCCTTTATTGTCTCAAGCAAAAAAAAAAAAAAAAAAAAAATTCTCACTAATTTTTGGTGTAAAATTTGAACTTAATACCCGTCAGAGTTTCCTCATTTCCTGCTTTGAGTTTGTCTAGGTCCCAGCCACTCTGCATCTCAGCCACCACAGCTTCAGACAGGTAGGCAGGGAGACTCTGGTTCTGTGATGCTTTACAGTGGTAGCTCAGTTTGGCTCTGAGGAGACACCAAGCCAGAGACGCACAATGTTGTGATTCACAAATCAAAAACATTTTGCACTTGCAGTTAGCCTGGCACAGCGTTTGGATCAGAGTTGGATTAGAAGTCTTCATAATGTAATCCAGAATTGCGTTTTGTCCTCATTTCCACAGAATCACTGCAGCAGGTCATCCTTTATAAACCTTTAAGAAAAATACAAAACACTCACCCTGTCCAGTCAGCAAGGAAGGTGGTGGCTGCCTGCTCAGTGTTAGGAAGTCCACCTTTCTGCAGAAAACCACGCTTTTTGGCGAGGAGGGTCAAAAATTCTAGAGAATTCCTGTAGTCTGGGATGGTATACTGAAGCATGATCTGGAACAATGAGAGCAAAAAATCCCAAATCATTACCTCAGTATTTTACAAAAGCAGCTGAATTAACAGTTCACACATCTCGCCTGCAGTGGCAACTCTTCCTACCTGGGTCGAGTCACATTGCTTGAGCAGAGTCCTGACAGCCTCCAGCGCACTCTCACCGCCCTCCTCCACCTGCAGACTCCTCAGAGCCATTGTAGCAGGGGGGTTGGACGGAGACGCCACAATTCCTGGACTGTCTATCAGCTTCACGTTCTTCAAGATGTGCACCTCCTGCATTAATCTGGTGCGAGGTAAGGAGAAAACTGTATTAGTGTGATGGCCTAATGAATATGTTGGCTCTTAATATTCCCACTAATTACTAACTTCATAAAGCAAAACACACAAAAGCACATAATAACTGGAAGCTGTGATACAAATCCCAGAGGATTCTGCTCTATTGTATTGTCACTTACTTGGTGATGCCTCTCTTCATACCAACATTGCACGCCATGACATCCTTTATACTGTTGATAAGGCTGCTCTTCCCTACATTAGGAAAGCCTGAGGGAGTTTGTATAAAGAAAATTAAAATTAAAACCATGTACAAATTCCAACCATAACTAAACATACCATATCTATGCCATAGAGATCTATAAGACAGTAAAATCATAGGAATAAAGTATTTTTATAGAGGACAGTTGTGCTTACCAACTACACCCACTTTGAGCGACGCTTCACTCTGGGTTTTATCAGCATAACTTGAGAGCAGCTCAGTGAGACAGCTGTTTCCAAAGCAGGCAGCTCCTCTGGATTTGTCCAAGATTGCATTGGAAGGATCTATTCTGCTCTTTTTTGCTTTCTGATGAAGAGAAGCATCACTTAAGTACCATCCACAAATACACATTGTTTCCATATGTACATTAAAGGGGCAGACACTCACAAGTATCATAGTTAAAATGTGTGTGTGCAGGGTTTTTCCTACACAGGAGTTCATACAGAGAGGTTTTAGCCAAAGCCAAAACTTCTGTTTAAACCAGTTTTGCTAATTAAGGTTATGTGTAGTCAAACATGATACACATTTTTGCTGGATTTCTGTCAAATAAGGACATGGAGCAGTTGCCTTTATTGTACATGGACCAATCATGCCCACAGTGCTATGTAGTCGCCGCTACAGGCCCATTCTGACCCAGGATAAACCCAGTGTGTAGAATGCGAATTTTAAAAAAATGTCCCACAAACACACGTATCAGCTCTGCCTAGAACAGAGTGATTTAATTGTGCAGTTAGTGTGTTACTCTTGGAGGTAATAACCAGTTACAACAGCACAACACAAGCTGTTCAACCTTCTCAGTCCTCCACGTAATGACACCGGCAGAGAATTTACAGCAATTATTTTAAAGTAATCACACACATCATACCCGTTGACCTTTTGTAACATACTATATGTTTGCAAACAGATCGATTATTCTTGCTATTTACAGGCAGAAAGGCTAGTTTGAGTTGCAAAGGTTCAACTGTTTTTATATGAAGCATTAAACACTCCAAGTCTTAACATGGCTTTCTATATCACTGGTGTGTAGGATGCACCTCCTACCACTGTTTTGTCTCGGATCAGTGTAGATGCTTTGAATGCCACAACTGGAAACTCCTGTTGTAAACACTGGATCCACCCCTCCACATTCTCCTTTGGTACTAGATCTACGACACAGAACATCAAAGTTCAGACAATCCGACCAAATGAACAACAGAACCAAAAATTCAACATGGCAGCATCTAATGTTCATTTACCTATTTTGTTTAAAACCAAAAGTAGTTTCTTGTTGCCTCCCCTCTGCAGCACAGCCTCCTCCAGCTGTGGACATCTGCACCCCAGCGGATCACGAGCATCCAGGACTTCTAGTACCACATCGGATGCATCAATTACCTGAGAGAGAGAGAAGAGATTGTATGAGCTGCTAATCACAACTAAAGCTATACCTCTGCTACAATGCAATGACAGGAATTAATTAGCTTTACCTTGTTTAACTCAGCGCAAAGGAACTCTTTAGAGTTTCTGTTTGGAGCAGCCTGTTTCCCTGAATGACTTTCACTGTCATCCTATGCAAACAAAAGACAAAAATGAAGGTAAGCAGTGAAGTGACTAAAACCTAAATACACAGGTTGTACTGTACTGACGGCCTTTTACCGTGCGAATCCTCTTGGCCTTGGGCTCTTTTTCTTTACTTGCAGCTTCCTTCTCCGCCTTCCTCTTCTGGGCTCGCTCCTCCTTTTTGGCTTGCTTTTTTTTTTCCTTTTCTTCTTCAATCTAGGAGATAAAAATAGATTTAAAAACAGTTGTCATTTGTAAAACAGGCAGTCAGTGATCTGGGGGTCTGTAGTCTACGCAGACTGGGGCAGTCAACCCATCGGAACCGGTAAAGCAACATGGCCACTTGATAGAAAGACTCAAAGAGCAACAGGTGTAATGATAGTGTAGTTATATCATGCACATTCCCTCAAATAGCACGCAAATGAGTGTGCTTTACTTTGTGGCAAACTAACTCTGTCATTGTTTGACGAGACAATCATTGCCAAAACTAACTGTTTAATTTAGCCCTTATCTTTTTAGCTAACTTAACAATATGGCAAACATCCCTCTATGCCAGGGGTGTCCAATCCTGGTCCTCGAGGGCCACAATCCAGCAAGTTTTAGATGTTTCCCTCTTCCAACACACCTGATTCAAATGATCAGGATCGTTATCAGGCTTCTGCAGAGCTTGATGATGAGCTGATCATTTGAATCAGCTCAGTTGGAAGAGGGAAACATCTAAAACATACAGGATTGCAGCCCTTGAGGACCAGGATTGGACACCCTTGATCTAAAACTTGCAGGATTGTGGCCCTTGAGGACCAGGATTGGACACCCCTGCTCTATGCAAAGGCTTCCTCCAGTTGTGGTTGGAGAATTTATGAACCTATTATGATACAGTGCTGCTCACTTAATGTCATACCGCTTTATAGAATATCCCATTTCTAATCATAAAATATCAAAGTCCTCAATCATTTCCTATATAACCTATAGTAAAACAGCCCGTTCATTGTCATAGAATAATGTCATAATCCCGGTTTTTGTCATAACGAAATTCCCCGAAATTGATTTCAGGAATAACTTTTGCCCATTTAAACTCACGGTCGGCCGATCATTCAGGCTCACGGGCTGAGCGTCGATCATGCGTGGCAGATTATCACACCAGCCATGGAATGTGTTTGTTTGTCAATTACCTGCTGACCTGAGATCTGCTTCACTGAGTTATTCACAAACTGTCTATGTTGAAGCCTGCTTATTGGAATATCCCAGATATAGTCATAATTCCATCCTTGACCGAGGGTATGATAATAAACGGGCAGCAGTGTACAATTATTCACTCTTGTTTTATGGTCCATTTTATGTATTATGTGGTATGTCAACTATTGTTCCATTGTTGCTTCTGATGTTAGGAGCTTGAAGTCAAAGCTCACAGTTTATGTTCCAACCCTCAGCTATCGCCATGAGCTCTGGCTCGTGACTGAAAAAGGAGCCTGTGGATGACATTTTTGGGAATTTCTGGGCACGATCAACCGGCAGGACAGACCTTACTGGGGGGATTACATGCGCATCTGGCCTGGGAACATCTTGGGATGCTCCAAAAGGAGCTCAGAAAACATTGCTGGAGAGCAGAACGTGGAACGCCCTGCTTAGCCTGCTGCCGCCACAATTCAACTTAAGGTAAATGGAAGAGGATGGATGAATGCTTGAGGATTCTGTGGGAGAATCATTTCAGCACCAAGATATTTAAGCACTGATAGGCCGTAGACTTACAGTGGGACGAAGATCTTTTAGACTAAGTCTTCAGCCGCTTGTGGGAGACAGAGACTAGACTAGATCTGAGCATCAATCTGGATGTTGACGCTGCATTTACATTCCAGACAATTGTTGCAATAATGTTCATGAGAATAATAAACCTCTGCCAACCTTCAGCCTCCTCTGCTCGGCCTCCCTCAACACCTCCTCCTTGAAGGGAGCACTGCTGGGCACCCCGAGGTCCTTCTTCACCCTTTTGCTCACTCCTTTCTTCTTTGCTTCTTTTCTAAGTTTTCTGTTGTGCTCCCGAACCTTAAAGACAGAACAACATGTAGCTCAACATCATGGGAACACTGGAAGTTAATGCAACAAGGTGGAAATTACAGAACAGGCGACCCCCCTCTCGACTACACGGGCCTCGCCGACCGCTACAAACGGCTACACAGAAGTTATAAAGCCAACGAAAATACATTTTGAAATTGAAAAAAGGTAACTTACCTTCTTCTGTATTTTGTAACGTTTGGCACATGAGACCCGCTTACTTGCTTTCTTTAACTCTGAAAGATAAAACAGTGGGTAGAAAAGTTAGCTACGGGAGAAGCTAACGCGGACTGAGCAGTGTTAGCTGTAGGAATAACCGCAGTTAGCCGGTTAGCTAGTTGTACTAACGTAGCGATTAAGACTTTAAAAGTTGTTTTTACAGGCTCAGATAGTAATGCAGCTTCAGGCTCGGTGTTTACTCACTTGGTCGTTTCATCGTGGAGCCGTGGAGCTGCCAATGTGACTGAAGTGCTCTCACACGTGGAAGACAGCCGCAGTCTGATGTTCGCTCACTTCCTCTCCTGACAGCCGCTGGGCCGCACTCCGCCCCCTGCTGGCCGGGAGGGCTTCAACATTCAGTCAAGGTTCAAGAGGCTTTATTGTCATTTCAGCCACACACAGCTGAACAGCACACAGTGAAATGAGACAGCGTTTCCCACATCCAGGCGTCTGCACCTCTGCTGTTAAAATACGATTTCTATTGGGTAGTCGTCCTCAAATTATTCATACCCTTGCATTAAAGAAGGCGAAAACTGAAAAAATTAATTATAAATAAAAATTTGCTAAATTATAATTTAGTGAAAGAAGACATTGTTTTTGAATTGTGGTTGAAAAGAAGATTTCAAAAAAACAAACAAACAAACAAACAAAACTGTCCTGGACAAATTAGAGCACTTTGCTGATGAGCAGTGGGCCAGAATCAAAATAAAACAAATAAAATATCTAAATATATTTACAGAAGGAGCCAGTAGGAAAGTATATACAATTAGGAATGAGCATACTCAGAATACTCAGACTATGTAATGTGCAACTGTTACGAATTGATACGAGAAGCTGTTTGTTTTGGCTCCCCCTGCTCATCAGGTAGATCTGCTGCACCTGTGAAGCAGAGCTCAACTGTGGGCTGTTTGGTAATCAGTTCGGCTGGGAGATGATATGAAGTTGTAATGCTAAAATGTAACACAACATGTGCAGTGAGCAAAATTCTTGAATATATCTAGTTGCATGGTGCCACATGTGTATATATATATATACAAATTCTTTATTCCATTTTGTTTTATTTTATTTTTTAGGAGTTGTCCATATTGCAATGCTGCTGATTGCTGTGAGTTACCACACAAGTTTTGTTGTATTCTGCACAATGACAATAAAGTCTCTATCTAGAGGTTTTTGACTCTCATCTCAGTAGGGGAGTGTGTCTCAAAAGGTTCAGCACCATCAGCTGACTTTCTTTGGGAATACTGAGTGTCTGAATGTGAGAATCAAGTTTTTCTTTACTTTTTTTTTTTATTTTTTATTTTTTTTGCAGAAACTAGTGACTCCCACATGAGTTTGGTTTTGGGCCATAATTTTTAGTTGTCCCTTTGATAGATTCAGGGGGCGGTAGTTGGGACAATCTCACTGTCACCTTTTAGAAAACAAAGACCAATTTTTACCATGGACCCCATTTTGAGTGTGCAGTTTTTGTTAGTTTCCCCACATACGACCTTAGATATCTTGTGTTGGGTTCTGGGAGGAGAAAATGTAACACAATTATGCAATGTTCAAAATTCTTGAATATATCCAGTGTGCAAAATATGACTTGCATGTCTGAAATCTCAATATCTACATATAAGAAAACAGTCTCTGAAATATATGTGACACATGCATTGAAAAAAACATTTGTACAAGTGCATTACACAACCATTTCCTGTTTATGGAGTCCACCAGAGTAGTTCTTAGTCCTGTCAATTACACAGTCTGATGGCAGCTACTTCGTGTAGCGCTCAGTCCTGCACCTCGGTAGAATTATCACCTCCAGGACATGGAGTGGGTTGTGTGGGATTTCTCAGAAATGACTTCAATTTTTGACAGCATTCTCACTTCTGTCACTCTCTGAACTGTGTCCATTTTGGTCCTGATGGTGGTAGTGAGAGCTGGCTTTTCTATTCTTCAATATATCAATCCTGCACTTGTCTGCTGTGCGAGCACCTGGTCCCCTTACTCTTTGTGGCCACTACAGTCCAATAGAATATTGTATTTTAGCATTTAGATTTTTTTTTTTCTCAGTTATCAGTTCAGTTCATTGAACAGTTAATTGGTGGTAGAAACCAAAATATCTTGAACTGGTATTAAAACATTGAAATTAATGTGTTCTCAAGAGGTGTAAGGTAGATTATAGAGAAGATACATGTTCTAAAGCTATTGTTTACTTTCCTATATACAATATACAGCAGAAATGAGAGTGTTATCACAAAGCATGAAAGGATTTTAAATTGTTACATATTGCAATAACTGCATCATGTCTGAGTTGAACAGTGAGGTATTTGCTCTTATGTGAAACGTCAAATAATTTTTCCGTGTACATTCATGCTTTCTAAAAAGATTTTTCTAACACCACAATTTTTCACTTCACGCTGCTATCAAGCCAGACTTTGGCACTCCTGGTGTACTGAAACTTCGGTGTTAGACAATTGCTGTTATGCCAAAATGAAAACCAACACTTTAGATTTACTAGAATAAAAATACAGCGACCACAGTAGGAACTCAATGCAACAAAAATCAGTACATTGTTTTTTAATACTTTTTATGTCCAACTATATTTTTGATAACAGACCCAATCATGTTTTTAATTTTTATTTTTGCTGCTCTTTGCTGTAGAGTTGTGTTGCACTCTTTATAAAAAATACCTCAAAAGTTTTGAATTCAAGTCAGATGACATACTTGTACAGGTTGTGGCTTTCACTGAGTTTTTTCTTGAAGTGATTGTGTTATAGTCATGATAAGTCTCTAATATATAATAATAGATGTGTAGCAGGAGTGAAAGTAATATGTCAGATATGGTCAAATTACCACCATACATGTGCAAAGTTTTACTAATAAAACAAATCCTAGTAGGAGCGATTAGCATGTATTCACTGAAAGAGAAGAAAAAAAAAGAAGCAACCGCAAGGTTATGAGAACTATAAACAACAACAACAACAACAAATAGGAGCATACATATCAAAAATTAAAGAAATGAAACAACTACATCGATATTCAAAGAGTAAACAGATCGACTTCTGTTTAAAATTACATAAATAGATACTTTATCAATAAAATGCGCAACATTAGTTTGTATGTGCAGTATTTCAATATCCTGTGCAATATTTCATTATCATGTACAACATTACTTTCATACTTCAATATCACTGCCAGTATTTGTTCTTACTTTTCTATTCTAGTATTTTTTTTAATATTTTTTTTTTTTGGTGTGTAAATCTATTAGGTACAGTGTGTACTGTCATGCTACTATTTTTTTTTCCTGAGAACTATCTGGCACAAAAATTTCAGTTGGGAAATAGTAAAGTTCCATCTTCTCTTCTTTTTTCTTCTCAAACATATAAATGTCTAAAAAAAATAAAAAAAAAAACAAAACAAAACAAAAACCCCCCAATTGAATAAACAAACAAAACAAACGAAAACCAGAATCTACAGGATTAGTAAAAACCTTTGAGGTAAGATCATGACTGTATCAGGGTGACAGTGAGAGAAACGTCTCCTCCATCCTCGGGCAGCATGAGGAGGAAGAAGAAGAAGAAGGAGGAGAAGGAGACGACGAAGAAGAAGAAACAAGTCTGGGTCACGTGATCGGGTCGAGCATCTTTTTTGGTCCATTTTGGATGACTGCAGGAGCTCAGCGCAATCCAAGAAAATGACCAAACTGCAGTTTCTAAACGTCTTTTTGACTGAGCGCCTGATGCTTGCCGCGCAGGAGATTTACAAATCTGTTGAGGACACGATTTTGGAGTACCAAGAGGAGATAGCGATCAGGGAGCGGGAGAACGACCATCTGAGACGCAGACTGCGAGACGCTGGAATTGAAATATGGCCAGGTTAGCTCCGCTGAAAGCTAACGGTGCAGTTGCGCCCCTTTCTTGCACTGCTAGCCAACACTGTGGGGTGGCATTAGGGGGTGAAATTAAGATGACGGCAAACAGGACATATATAACAACATGATAAACAGCTACAGGATAATGTTGCCCCACTTCTAAGCAAGTTAACTTTGGCCGTTGGCAAGCTAGTTGACGTTAGCTGCCGTTGTTGTGAAGCGGCTAGCGCGTTAGCAACCTTTGTTCGTTAGCCTGCCAGCTAGCCGACTAGCCTACACCCGGGATAGCATTGAGCTATATTTGGATTCATGTGTGCATGCTGACGTATTTATAGTAATAATTAAGGGTTTGTTTGACTGGGACCCACTATGGTAAAGACCAAAAACGATCACACAAGTGCTGTGTCAACAGTGTTTGTTTACTTGAAGCTGAAACACTTCATTCACATAGACTCATAGGTGCAACTGCTGCCAAAGTGTTAGCAAAGGTGCCATGGCTTACTATGAGTGTAAATACTCATATAAGCATTCATAATTTCAGTTATTCACACTTTATCTTGACATAACTCTATGGTTGTCTCTTTTCAGTATCACAAGTTCCAATTACATCAACTGTAAATTCAAGTAAAACAATGCTTAGGAGTCCAAGATGGTAATACCTTACATTGGTATTAGCATGTTGTTAACTGTTTATGTATTTACTGAGGGGTTCCCCTGATGGTTTTGCAATAAAGTTGGGCCACTTCACCAGATAATGTTACATCATACCAAAACTAGCAATGAGTTATTTAATTACATTACTGCCACTATGTATGTATGTCCTCACATCCAAAAACTTTTGACATCTTCAGACCTGAGAAAGCCTTTACGGTGAGAGATGAAATGTCTTTAACAAACTCAAGCAAGTCCAGTTGCCTTTATTTTAGCACTTAGATGTACCATGACCTGGATGACTGACAATATTTGCAGATATGACTATTACTACTAATTTAACCATCACGGTAAAAGTGTACGTCTTTTACCAGCAAATGTGCTATTTTATTATTGTGTCGTTAGACCATAAGTTGCAATTATTGATCAGGAAACCAGATATAGTAGTTTACCACCTCTGCACTGGTACTGTAACCCCCTCAGTTAGACGTCATACATGTTGTAAATGACTACAATTGAGATATTTCAGGTTAGATTGTCTCTTAGTTTCAATTAGCAGTGGACTAAGTTCAACTCTTTGCCCATTCAGTTGAAAAAGAAAAAGCCATCTAATGAAGGAATGTTTTACAGAAGGGCACTACAGTTACCATTTTCATATGTTCTGCTTCCTCCTCTATACCTTTTATAGTATCTTGAGCTTGTGTTCAAACACAACGAGCAAGTCATTCAGATATTTCAATCAAAACTCTTGTGCCGTATTATTTGCAATATAGTAGTTTCTGTTTTCAGCTGAGCCTCTTCCTCCTTTTGTCTTAGATCGTCCATCAATGCCGCTGTTGGACGAGGAGGATGGTGAGCATCCACGCCGCGAGTGGAGTCCCAGCATGGGGCATGAGGAGCGTATTCCTATCCAGATCAAGGACAAGAGAGACCTTCGGGCCAACCAAGGAGATGACCAGCTTCGGGCGCACGGCTCTTGCAGCACGCCAGAGAATATGTTCACTCCTCCGCATGTTGGAAATGAATACCCACAGGATGGCCCACACACGTCCAATCTCCCTCAGAGTCAAGGCGTGGAGAACAGAGAAAGGGATCCTGGATCTCGAGGCTCCTCGAGGCATGTGAAGGCAGAAAGTGGAGGCGGCCACAGAGGCTCTACATCTTCGAACAGTGGCGCTCAGCCTCTGGCACCAGTCAACCCAAACTGCTCAAATGAGAACAACATTGACATTATCGGTGTGGAGAATGGGGGACAGATGGTTGGTGCTAAGGGAGCTGGAACTGGAGCTAACAGAGGACAGGCGTCTCATATGCGTAACCAAGGAGCCAATGCTGTAGACTGCCCCCATCAAAAATCCCCCCTACAAGGCCACATGTCCTCTTTTTGCTGCAAGGTTTGTGGCGAGGCGTTTAGTCACATTGGCCACTTGCATGTACACGTTCAAGTGCACACTCGGGAAAAACCTTATCGCTGTGGAGTATGCGGGAAATGCTGCAGCTCCTCAGGCAGACTCCAGGAGCACCAGCGTAGCCACACAGGAGAAAAACCATTCCGCTGCCAGATTTGTGGCAAGGGCTTCACACAGATGGCTCACCTGAAGGTACACATGAGGATCCATACGGGGGAAAAGCCATACAGTTGCCCCGTGTGTGGCAAATGCTTCAGTCGCTCTGACAAAATTAAAAGGCATCTTCAGACCCATAGCCGCGAGGGAACATATTTCTCAGGGCAATGATGCAAGTGTGTTGTTAAACAACCTGGTTTGTGAATCATATTGATGTGGGAAACTTTTCTATAAAAAGCTAAAATTGCTGCCATTGACACAAGGCTTTTCTTCCTACTTTCCAAGAACTAGGGATTCTGCAACGCTTAGATGACTCTTTTTTTTTAATCTAACCTAAGACTTCTCAGTCCCTCAGTAGAATTTGTATTAGCCAGTTTAGTATGTCATTTACTTAATTTTGTACTTGTCAATGAGTATTAAATCTCTAAGACACGATTTGAGTTATTAGCTAGTCTTTCTGAATTATCTAGCCTTTTCCTTAGTCATATAATTAGCATGATTAAGTCTTCCACACATGCCTTGAAATTGAGATGCATCAAGAAATGCAAGAATGTTCAGCACAGTCACCCTCATTATCAGCCAGTCTCGTCATATCCATGAGTCCATGCTTGAGTTTAAAGACTTAGCATCTGTCTTTTAATTGTTATTTTAAAACCTAAAATTAGGACCAGTGTAGTCATTAAAGCACCTCCATTTTCTTCGTTAATAAGATAACTGAAGGCCTGGCAAATGAAGCCTGTGTGCTGCATGGCTCAGTCTAACACTGCCAGTAATTGTAGTTTTTTTTTTTGTAGCAAATGAAAAAGTCAGCAAACAAAAAGCTGCTTAAAAGCCCATGAACTGTAGAACCGACTGATTTACAAGGAGGACTCTGATCTGGCACTTATTGCCAAATTATTTTTTTTTTCTTTTTTCACTTATTGCCAAATTATTTTTTTTTTCTTTTTTCATATTTTCTTTTCTCAGTGCTGTTACATTGTTGCAGAGCTAAACACTGCCATCTCACATCGTCAGTGCTTCATGTTGTCCGCCGAAAACAAGAGGACAAATCTGTTGTGAGACTGCTACACTATTTTGTGAAATAATGTGATATTCTGTAAAATACCACTAGTCCAGACTTACCATGCATTTAGGGATTTTGTGGTGTCTTTTTTTTTTTTTTTTGATGACATGCACTGTGGCATCTGTCCTGGACGATGCAGAAATTCACTCTATACCAGGGCCATACAGTATTAGCGGAACCTATTTGTGGTTTTTGAGGAGTCTCAGTCAGCAAAGGTTTAAGTTTGCCTGCGTTTCCACCACAGTGATTATTTACATGTGAGGTATTTTCGGAGGGGCCTCGGTCGTGGTCGATTTTCGGAAGTGATTGTTCGTCATGGAATAAAGTACTTCCACTTCACATCTTGGACTGATCCGTGAACAGCAGATCTTACAGTTGCTTCTCTCCTCTCAGGATTAATGCTGCATTCATAACACGAGGGCATACAAGAAATATTAACGTCTGACTTGAAATGGATGTTATAAAAGTCAGTAACTCAGGGTTTGTGTGTTTTACATTGAATTTGTCCCTGCCTATTGTAGAAACAAACATTAAAAAAAATAGCAATCTGTTTCCGAACGTCCTGCAAAAAGGAAGAACGAAACAGCTCATGATGAAAGCGTGGTACCTTCAGAGCATGTCGGTTGTTGCTTTGGATGCCACGTCCTGCCTCAGTTATCCCTCAACATGTGATGAATGCAGCATGAGAAAAACTCCAGCACGTCCTCACAGCTGACCAGCAGCCCTTCATTCACAGTCTTCTCGGGGACGTCTTTGTTCCCCCCCGCACACACACTCTACTGTACAGTGTTGTATCATTGCATATTAAATGTTATTTTTTAATAAAGTAGCAATTGAGTATCCATTGTAATCGTTTTGTATTCCATGTGAGTGGAGTATTTTAAGAAAGATCAACTGGGAAAAGAGGGAGAAAATGGAAAACGTTTATTATTTTAGAGCCACACTTGTTCAGCTGTGAAGGCATCAGTAGTGCATGTAAGTTTGCAGCAGTGAAGTAGCGGTTTTCCTTCATGCTTCAGAAGGCATGCAGAGATAAGATAGTTTTTAACCGCCACCCATACAGCATATGTATCCTGTGTTGCAGTTTGTTTTGTTCTTTCAACATGCAGTTGTGGTGCAAGATCAGCAGAATTTGCAATGTTTGTTCCAGATGTTTTAGGTAGACAGGACTGTTTCACAGAACACACAATGAAATGTCAAAAAGCACAGCTGTAGAAAAGAAGTATTGTGCAAACTGGCTCGCTGTCATATTGACATGGCTGACCTTGACGCCAGAATAGAACAGAATTATTGGTATTTGCGATTTTCTAACTGTAACAACTAAAAATATGTTGCTTTTTCTTGACTGCGCTGGTAGAGTTTACTGTAGGCCTGCTAATGTGCACAAAAAGTCACATAATTACAAGCAAATAAACAAAAAAGGAATCTAGAAATGCACCATATGTCACCTTTTTGACAATTCAGTCAATGTTTGGTTCTGTAGTAACAGATTCACAACACCTGGTGGAGTACTTTCCATTTAAGTGTTCTGTGTAAGTTCACTTGACAACAAGAGAGCAAAATGTAGTCGGAGAGTGAGGTCGGATCGTTTTCTGTAAATAAATGCTGTACATAGTGGTGTCTTAAATTAGAAAATCGCAGTATGCTAGGTTGAACTTTTACAGTTCAATCTGTCTAAAAAAAACCCCCAAACATTCTTTGGCTGCATATAGGACTCTTCATTAGACATGATGGGCTCCTTTGTCCAGGATCTTAGCAGGTTATGCACATGTTCATCACGTGGAGCTGCTTCCATATATTCCCAGTGACATCTTCATGAGATGTGACTCTTCAGATGTAATGAAATATTCACTCAATCTTGTGATATTTATCACAGTAACAACAACAGCACTGTTCATGTGTTAACAAAACAGGGATGTCGACCCGTCGTCTTATTAATACCGAGAGAAAATTGAAAATCAAGAAGCTCCTCTGCAGCAGATCGAATTTGCACACCACACTGTGATCTGCAGTGAGATGCCACATCTCGTCAAGGTGTAGGCAGGAAACGGTGTGTGCACACAGCAGGAAGGGCACCGAGGTCCACCGATATGAACCTGAGAGACTGAGGGAGCTGATATACTGCATTTAATTTGCTCACATCCAATTTCAGTAGTGAGGTAAACTTGCACTTTCGGGGCATCGGTTTAATTATTAAGGAGTAATCTGTTATAAAAAGTCATCTACTCTGATATTGTGTGATTACCCAATCACTGGCAATCAAATCTAAACTGTTGTGCAATCAGCCATCAGATAATGTCCCGTGTAAAGATACTCATCCTCTGAGAATTCCTGTCATGTAATCAGCGATGTCAATAAATGAATAAACTACTTTGCTAACTACTTACAAAAACCCATCACGTATAATTTATTTATTCTAGTTGCTCGAGGAACTATGAAGGTCTTTTATGATAAGAAAATCACAATTACCTGCCAAATATGCTTTTAGTGGTTGATGAAAATCCATTAATCCCTAATTTAACTAAAAGGGTTTGTTCACGCATTTTACAAAATCTAAATCAAATTCTCCTCACGCACCACTCTCACTAGTTTAGTCCAGATTTTTCAACACATCACGTCTCTGAGGCTGAGATTTCCACCCAAGCATTACAATAATTCAAACATTACACCAATAGAAGTTTGTTTTTGTTTGAAAAAGTAGATCAACAGCAACCTCTTCTCTTGGTGTCGTGTTACTCTTGATAGTTGGCAGATTTCATAATTAACTCTTTCATCTGGACTTTTAACAAGTATTTCAACTGCCAGCAGATCACAGCGAGCTTGTCCGGCCACCTCGCGTCACAGCTCCTCTCTGCAGTCCAATGAAGTTTTTATGTGAACTCTTCTGAGACTAAACAACTCAAAGGCTTCACTGAGTCGTCATATTTTATTCCATTTGTAGCTTTCACCCTGATTCATAGAGGCAGCGCTCAATAATCTTTGAACATATCTTAAAAGACAACGAAGTGGAGAACAGCACTAGCAGCAACAATAAGAAATGAAATGGTCATGCAGCTAGTAAGCCAGTATTTATACTTGATATACATTTGCAACTACAAGGGGAAAAAATGCCATACATTTCAATCCAACAAAGTGTTTCCAGGAACACACTGTGATTCCCAAACTTCACATGCAGATGACATTTTGATCTAAAAATACCCGGTTTTATCAATATTCTATGAGCTATTTGGGCTTTCGGAGTCTGACAGCTGATGATTGACTGACTGACCAGAGAGATGACAGTGTTCTCTGAGGAGCGTTCATATTCTGATGGATCTCCGCTTTAAATATTCCATGAAGGTGTCTGTTCACGACACACATGCATGAACACCGCACCTTAAGAATGTGATTTGTGGTCAGTAGTGGACGCTAAACATGGATATCAGCCTATAAAACAGCATCATTTGACAGAGCGACAAAGTCAAATTGATCTATCAATTTGATCAATAAATAATTCATTGCTCACACTAACTAAAGCCACTTCAGGTGAAGAATTGGACAAAGTTCATCTTTAACAAATGGGTTGAAAGTGCAGTAAGACACTGAGGATACATAGACTCTGATTGGAGTCTCAGATCGGATCCTCTGCCCCTCCACTGAGAAGAACCCGAAGAGCAAATAGAACACAGCGAGCAGTGTTATTAGTGTGTGTCCTCTTGTTTCTTTACTGTGTACGAGTGTGTGCCTCACAAGTCAGCTTTTTGCAGCAGGTACACAAGTTTTCTGGACATGTATTGACTTTTCTTTCACTCCAGGGGAGCAGCATTCATCTTATCAGTGCAGTCTGCAGGGAGTCTGTTTTCCCGCGGCTCTGCCTTCAGGCCGATACTGGAGACCTGATTTTCTGTCAGCCCAGTCTACGCTGTTATTTAGAGAATGCTGCGTACAGTCCAAAGACTGTACACTTTTCTTTTTCCTCTTTCAGGTCCAGCAATATGACATGTAACTCAGTAAGAATCCAGCATCCAAAATAACTGAACGAAACAAAATAGAATGACTACATACATAAATAAAGGAAAATCAGACTATCAAGGGGGGGGGCTACATTTGTAAAGCTCCCCTTGGCAAAGTAAATCTATTCAGCACAACACAGCATTCAGGTCATCATTCTGCTTGCTATGATGCTGGACCGGACACGCTAAAAAAAAAAAAAGAAAAAAAAAGAGAATGCTGCGTATGTATGTACAACATCAAAATAAAATATTCAGCTGTATGTTCTCCTCAGCATTTTTCATCGTTTAATTAAATTTCATCCACACAGCGTTAGAGAAATAGTTTGACATGGTTGGAAATATGTCTTTTTCCTTTATCGAGCTGACAAGCTGCTAGTTTTAGCTTCATGTTTAACCAACAGACATGAGCGTGGTCTCAATCCTCACTGCCAGAAAGTCAATTAACATATTTCTCAAACTCTTCTTTTGTGTTTAGCTGACGTAGAGTCTGGTTTGCATCAATAGTAGCCTATGTATTATGGAGCAAGCAAAGCAAATATTTATTCAAGATTAAGCAGGCTGAGAGCTTGTTATTGAGCAGCTGGAGTTATGTTGGTTTGCTGTCAATATACTGAATATTGATGCTCACTTGTTCGTAATAATTTATGGCATAAACGATGCAGTTTTGTCAGTCATGCTCATGTGAATCAATGTTTATCAAAAGATCTATCTCAGAAATGCCTGATGCTGAAATTAACAGCTTGATTGATTCGTTTAGATAACTTTGTATTTGGATATGAGTTATTTATGCGAGTGGAACTGGGTGTCAACATTAAACATTTAACAGGAATCCACTATTACAGATTACAGTCCCCTCTACATGGTATCTCGTGGGATGATTTCATTTTTAGCTTCTGTCTCCGGTTGTCCCCCAAACACACGTTCACAAACATAATACAAAAAAAAAAAAGGATGTCATTAGTTTCTCATACCACACGTATCCTGCAGCTTCTCTCTGACCGCTCTACGCCATATCGATCTGTTCTCCACAGAGAGCAGACGGCAAGATTACGTCTGTGACTGTATGATCCCACTCTTATCTCAAGGTACCGCATTGCCTCTGGAGGACTGTGGAAATGAAAGCATGTATTATACTTTGGCAGGAGCTTAAGCGTTTGGAGAGCCAGTCACAAAAATAAATAAATGAAGCTGCATGAATAATGTTTCCTCAGTAACCAAGAAATTTGTAGTCAGTGTACACAGAAACCAATGTGAAGCCCTGAAGCATGTGTGGAGAGTCACTGGTTAGAAAAGTGGAGAACTGATGTTTACATACTGTGGATGAAAACTTTATTGAACATTTAGGATACACATTTTACACATGTGTAAGAACATGTATGTTGGATATATGGATAATTCTTGCTTTTCAATAGAATTTAAAACTAGGTTTCTTGAAAACCACAGAGAATAAAGGTATGTCAAATAGTAAAACAATAAAAATATCTATGATAAAGACAAAGTTTTATTTTCTATGTTTCCCTTTTTATTGGTGTTGGTGTCCTGATTTCTATCACACATACTACACATCCAACTGCTCCACTTAACAGTTTGTACCTTGGCTACCTCAAAATCTTGAGTTAGACAAGTTAAGATATTTCAGCTGTTTGCACATATATCTGAGTTTCGTTGAATTCAAATAAATACTTGGGGTGACAAAGGTGAAGCTGACAAAAACTTCATATTTTTAGTTTAACCAACAAGTTCTTTTTGGTGGGAACAACAAGACATTTCGAAATGTATAATCCTAAACCCTAGCAGAGACAATATAAATTATTAGCAAAACTACTTAAAAGCAGAATTCAACTTATATCATGAGTTGTAAAAACACAAAAATAGAAGTTTTTTCAGCTAAGCATCTTGTTAAATTCATTTGTAATATTTAATCTTAAAAACACAAAATGAGAGTGTTTGAACCAGGCATCTTGTTGAATGTTGTAAAGGCAGCCAGGTTGCTTTTTCAGGAATAGTTGATCTTCGCTAAAATATTCAATTAAATATTAGAACTGTTAGTTGCTCGCACAACATCTGTTTCTATTTTGTAACATAAAAAAAAAAAAAAAAACGCAAAAAAGTGTCATTGCTAGCTAAACCAAAAACCACCTCCCCCATCCACAACAATCGGAATGGATACTCACTGACTGGAATAACAATCACAAACTGTTTATGGATTTGGATTTGCACATTGACGTTCCCATGTTTATTTGCACTGCCAACATGGAAGTGACTGTAATCTGAGTAATCGTCTCTTTGGGTCGCTACAGCAAACGAACTGCAGTCTTACATCTTATCAAACAGTAAGAGGCTCCACCTGTTGGAGCAACCAGGTACTACAGCTAATGTGCAACACATTTTCTGATATACATATTTTTCGACTTGATATATTTTGAAAAAGTTCAATTATTAGCAGCAATTATTTGATTTACAATTAATTATTAACTTCCCTTCTATTAACTCCAGAAGTCCTACAAAGAAACAAATGAAGTAATTATGATAAGTCCTGGTTCCTGTTCATTTTTGCAGGGCTACTCATACATAGTTGAATGATTAAATCTATTCTGCCTGAACAGCTCTGACTTGACTGGGTAGTTGGGCACAATAGAACTCGATATTTAGAGTACCTCCAATATATTAGCTGAACTAAGAAAATGATCTAAAAAAACTATGGAGCAAAAACATCAAATCCTTTCAGAACGCACAGTAAATAATCTCTTGGATTATGTGTTAGCTTTGTGTGTTTGTATTGTGTAGAGCAAAAATCTTTTGGATAGTCACTTCAAATATGTCAAATGTTTCTTGTTTTTTGTTGCGCAAAGCTGACAAAACCACATTTCCTTCCCATTCATCTATCCATTTATTGTACAAATAACATAAATAGAAGACCCTGCTATACAAGAAAAGAAATTTAATTTATGCTTTTCATGCTGTTTTAATGAGGCACAGACATAAAAACAGACAACTGAGCAGATGGTGTTTGTTGCGATGTTTTATTATTTCACTCTTGTCTGTGCTGTTTTTAAAGTAAATGTGCACATAATGCCAGCATTTAAGGTTGTAAAATGCACCTGACAGATGTATTGCCTCACTTGAATTGAAATAAGAACACTGACAAACATGAGCAGTCAGATTTTAAAAGGCGTGCAAGTGTATAAAGCTGGGGTTGCAGATTAAAAAGGACTAATTGTTTAACTGTCCCTCTGTGGTTTCAATTTTGGTTTCATAAGTCACCGAGGCTGAAGTCTCTCATGTTCAGGCTATAAAGAGAACTGTGGCTTTACACTAATATGATTTGTCATGTAGACTATATACGGTATAATCTCTTGGAAAACACATAATAAGCATTACAGGAAATTAATTTGTCCATAATAGGATTACAGACCTCAGTCACAAATGCCAACAGTAGTTGAGTACCCACTTGATCTGAGTTCCTTGCTACCAGCTTTGGGACAGAACTGCAGGGAGACTCACTAGAAACTGGTTTGTTGAAAAGGTCTCAGGGGTGGAGCACATGAAGTGAAAAAGAAAGAATGGAAATTTGAGGGGCGAAAAAAGCTCGTCTGAGAGTTGAGAGAGCTTTGGAGACTTATTATTGTGTGTGAGTGACGTACTTTGGAATAAATCCTTGACACGAGCATTCGACGGGGCTGCCAAGTTCTCTGGATTAAAGTTGAGGCAGGCAACTTTAAACAGTGAATCAGTTTGAAGAGAACAGTGTGTGGGTGACTGACAGCGCAGAGAGCGGCCCTCGAGTTAACCTCAGCTAATATGACGGAGCAGGATGTCACATAGAACATTTAAAAAGCAACACAGGGCACATGAACTCCCCTTTTCTCACTCGCATCTGCCCAGAGTGACTCACTCTGAATGAAAAAAACAAATTAAGAGCAGAGATTTAAGAGAAGAAGGCGCCATCAGTGACACCTGCACTCAGTCTGTCATGTCAAGGATCATGTTTACTCCGATATCATGATGTGTTTTTAATCTGGCAAGTCATGCTAGAAGGTAAATTCTAACAAACATATCCTTTACACAGCTAATAAAGCCAATGCTCCTTTCAAATCTGGGCTTCATCCTTTCCTCATACATCTTCCTCCTCTCTAACCTCACTTCTACCTCTTGTCTTACATAACAATATCCTTTTTATTTATTACCTCTCCCTCTCTCGACACCTCTCCCCCTCCTGTTTTCCCCCCTCCTACATCCATATTCATCATTTCCTAGTCTGCTCTCACTCAGTTGCTGCCCGACCGTCCCTTGGCCTTGCCGTCATATTTCACAGTGGCCTTTTAATGCCGATGACAGCCTACTAGATGCACACACACACTATCTGAAGTTCTAAGTCTCCAGGATCACATGCACATTCATATTTCTGATCCTCTATCCAGGCAAACAGGGAGAACTGTGTGTTTTTCACCCTGCTGCTAGTGATCGGCTGTAAGTGGCAAAATAAATCACCCAGCTTCAGTGTTTTATGATGTTGTGGTGGCTGGCAGACCAACGGGGAGTGACAAAAATAAGCATTTGATAACACACACGGGTGTTGGAACTCTGTCGAACCACCTGCAGTGTGACAAAACAGATCAAACGCGTCAGACACAGCGGCTCTGCCAAGCTTGAAAAAGGTGGAAGGAATGAATTAAACTGCATGTTTGTTTGCCCCCAACGTAAGCTTTGAAAGTTACCGTACCTGGCTGACTATCTTATTACATACAGTGGCAACATATTTCCAAAGGACAAATAACATCAACATGCATCTTGAAAGTCACAAAACTAAAAACATCCTCCCTGTAATGATGATAGCAGCTCTGTTCTGGAAGTTATTTAGTTTGGGGAAGATGCAAATCCAGCATGTCCAGTAACACATATGTTGATATGTCTGCTGGAACTCATCAGCATGGGCAAAACGTAGCTGTGTTAGATGAAAACAAACAAACAATAAAAGCTTGCTCATAGGAAAATCCTTGAATTTGTTAGGTTTGCATGTGTATTTTCTTTTAGAGGCATAACTTTAGTTCAAGATTAGTCAGATCAATCTCCATATATCAGAATGTTAATGAAGTCGTGGCCTCACATTTGAGTTAGTTATGTTAATCTCTGTAATTAATATCACCAGGGGTCTACGGTCTCACGATGATTCGTTATTATAAGATAAGATAAAATAGACTATCACACATGAGGAAATGTTGTACATGAAATTTAAATATTGCACCTGAAAAAATGGAATATTACACATTATGTTAACGATGCTGTACGTGAAATTGAAATACTGTGTATGTAATGACAGTTTCACATAATAACGGAAATTATGTATATATATGATGTACTATAGCTGGGTACGGTTATATCATTTCTGTAGGGTTTAATTCATTACTATGCAAAGTCAGATACCCAGGTAAACTCACATCCTAGCTCGTTAGCTCCACAAGCACATGGCTCAGCACAGAAGAGCCACCTCCTCAGGAGTCCACCTGCATCTCAAGGACAAAGGGCACTCATTTGAAGACAACAACATACAGATTTCGGCTAGGGAGGACAGATGGTTTGAGAGAGGGGTGAAAGAAGCCATCTATGTCAAACTGGAAAGTCCATCCCTCAACAGAGGTGGAGGTCTGAGGCATCATCTCTCACCAGTTTACAATTCAGTCCTAAGATCTCACCCCAGGAAGATGAAACCACGTTCACACCTAGCCACAAAAGATCCTAACGAACCCCTTTGTGGCAGGGGGAGCACTAACGACTCACATAACGAGGGGGAGGAGTAACAACCCCCAACTGGAACTGAAACTCAGGTGTTAATGGCGCCTTAGGATATAAGTATCTGGATCTCCCTACTAGTCAGTCAGAACTGATGAAGCCTCTTGGATGAGAGGTGAAACGTCTTCAAGGAACTCAAACAAGTCCAGTTGCTACGATTAATCTACCAGAATAACCATGACCTGGATGACTGAGAATCTTCCCAGACATCTTAAATAACACTATAGGTTAATTTGTAACGCCATTATTTTTTTTTATTGGAAAACAACTGTTGTTTTAAATGGTGCTGTATAGATTTGCATGATTGACCCCACGTCTATCCTCATTTAAATGGAGTTACATTCATTTTATCCCTGACACGGAGACAGGATCAGGATCTAACAGCAGGTCACCCTGTGAACTTTTCCTCACTTCAGACAGGTGAACTGTCAAAGTTTATAAGCTGCAGTTCAACATTTTGTTACATCACCGTAGTCCTCAGGCTGAGTCCTGCACTTTCCATTCCTCTGTTAAAGAAATCAGAAAAAAAATGCTATTTTTGGACACTTTGATGAACTGCTGTTTATTTGAAGTCAGTCTGTTGTTGCATTATTATGCATTATACATCTCTGCATACTCTGCATGAAGCCGTGAGGAACATAAACTAAAAAGTGACCTTTCTCTGAATGACAGAACGTCACCACTTTAATGGATTGATGACCATAGCAATGTTCCACATCCCCTGTCTGAAAAGGGCTTTGGTTTGTGATAATGTCATTAAACTTCATTATAAACTCAAATCTTAAAGATCATAAAACTTTTTATTGATTTTGACACAAGGGCCCTTCACAAGACGGGGACTGTAGTGACCTCAGGAAATAAAAAAATCACTGAGGTCGGGCCGGATTTATCTCATATGACGTGCAACCATAAAGATTCACTGAGGTCTGAAAATGTATCTTGAGTTTCTTAACTTTTCTAAACATGAAGCATCACAATTTTTACAACATGAAACAAAACAGACAGTGATCCACAAACCCTTCTTTCTATCAACACACAGGTGAACAGGTGCTCATATCAGCTAGTCCAATAACTGTCACCACCCCCATTTTTGTTTATATAATTTAATTGCCAATTGGCAAAACTAATGGAGTTGTGGGTTTTGAGGTTGTTAAATTCTTTCCTCTTCAAAAAGTCCACCCATCCATTGTCTATACACCACTATACTGAGTCTAACCAGGTCACCAGTCTATCACAGGGCTACACTTAGAGACAGACAACCAAGCACACTCACATTCACACCTACGGACAATTCAGACTCACCAATTAACCTCAACATGTTTTTGGACCTTGTGGGAGGCAGAACCCAGAGCAAACCCACGCTGCACGGGGAGAACATGCAAACTCCACACAGAAGGATCCTGGTGCCCCCACTGAGACGTGAAGTGGCGACCTTCTTGCTGCGAGGCAACAGTGCTACCAACTGCGCCACCTTGCAGCCCCTCTTTGAAAAGCAAAGCATGCAAATAAGTTTTTGTACAGAAGATTGCATGCACATTGTAAATCACATGAATATTCCACAGTGCCATGCCATTATTTCCATTATTCCCCCTTCATAAATCATATCCTTCCAAGTTTTCGCATTTTTTGACTGTGACATGCAGCTTTAGTGTCTTTTTGCCATCAAATGTCACACTGATTACACTTTCATGATTTGAACCAGCTAGTAAAAAAACTGATTAAATCTGCAAGTGACAGTTCAGGCAACAACATTTATTGTAGAAATATCACAAGTTTATTACCGTAAATATTTTTAAAAAATCACAAATAATTTCAAGTGGAAAATCATCCACCACTGACAACAGTGGACACATTGGACAGCTCAACCAGTGTAGCAACAGTAACTAAGCATCACGATTTTATTGGTCCATCCTGGAACCTATTACCTCCTTCCATCCTGTTGTCGTCCACCTCTGGGTTGGTTATATTTTCATACATGTTGTTTTTTTTTTTTTTTTATTGGATCTTTTTACAGCCTTTCTGCTCCACTGGACAGTTTTAAGTGGAGACTAACAAGAGGAGTGTGAGGGAGAGATGACAAGCAACATACAGTGTGAGTCACACACACACAAATCACTCATCTGTCAGCTGTAAAATTCTTCTCTCTAAATATTTGAATGTGGACACATAAAATCCTCAATTATGCTGAGATTTATAGTACCAGCAATATTCTTCCAAAACATAATTCTTATATAACTGAGGTCATCTGTAGAGTAAATCTGCACATCACTTTTCCCAACAATACTGAATTTGACTGTAATGTTTAATTTGAGATGGTTATCAGTTTAAGTGATGGAAAGCAATTTCAAGGTAAAAAATGATTGAAAGATAAAGCTGAATCTCCGTAGTTACTCTGGGTGGATAAATTAGCAAAGTTACTGAAATAGTGGAAATACTACAGTCTGCCTATACTGTGTGTTGAAAGAAAGAGAGGCAGAGAAAGACAGGGAGAGAAAGAAATGAAAGGGTGAGCGAGTCGTGGTTCACTGGGCACTGAGTTTAGTGGGCCTCATTAGAGATGAAGCTTCATAATAGAGGATACCCACTAACAACCCTGCTGCTCCGACCCCAGTGGGGCGACAAGGTTCAGAGAGGACAGGCTTTGATGAATACATCAGGATTAGAAGTGCCCCACTCGGGTCTCTGGGGCTCCTCTGTTGTTTCCCCTCTCTAGAAATTATTCCTCCCGATGACAGAATTCCCCCTGAAAATCAATAACATTAATTACAAACCCATTAAATGAACTGGCCAAGCTCCAGGAGAAGCTAAAGGATTTTAGGCACACAAGCGAGGAAGTGATTCACAGCGATTTTCCTTCAGCGTCCTGCCAAAAGCTGTGTTCTTATTCAGAGCGAAATGATGATGAGAAGACAGCTCATAACTGATATCCCATCCTCTAAATATACCAGCTTCATCACTTTTTTCCACCATAAAAAGAATTTGAATACTGAGCATATTAGACTTGTTCTGGGAAATACCAATCTCTTAGAAGGGTTGAAATCTTTAGTCATGAACTTAAGGAAGTCGTTTATTCTTTAGAAAAACAATGAACATTCCTTTTCAACTAGAATGCAGATTTTCCACCGGAGCTCTTTACTCAAGCTTTCAGGGAGGGTTCACACAAGTCATACGTCTGTGGAGCGCAAAATGCAATTAGAGGCTGTTCAGAGAAATATTCTACACAAGTGATAAGATCAATGAGCTCTATTGGAGCGTATCATCAAAGCTCCTCTGCTCTCCTCCACCCTCCTTTCTCTGCAGTTCCAAGGACTACTGTATCATTTCCAGCTACTTGTGCCTTTTACTGTATTATACTTTAATGAGAAGTCTGGGGAGACTTTTTTTTGACATGATAAATTGAGATGAAAGTTTATAGTGACCCTCAGGTTGTGCTCAGAAAACCTGAGTGGAGAAAGTCCAGATTAGTTGTGCTTAATGCGTTCAGCCTGGCTGCTGTAGTGTTCTGTTGGAGATCCTTCCTATTCCAACTGACTAAAACTGAATATGTGTCCTCAATAACTACACTTATATTCCAAGGTACAGATTTGGAAATGAATTGCTTTAACAAGTCTGAAGGCCTTCAACACTGACAATTTTGTTAGAAATTTATAATAGAGGTTAAACAATCTTTTGAAATACATACAAAAAAATTGTAGAAAAATTCAGTATATAAAAATAATTACGTTTAAAAATATGCTGCATATACATTGTGAGGCAGTCTTAGTTAAGTGACATTGGAAGTATTGCCTTGATGATCTACATTCACTTTTAATAGACTTGTAACACTTTCTTTTTAAGAAAAACTTGGAAAAAGTCAAATTCCTTGTATATGAAAACCTACTTTGGAATAAAATGGAAAAGGAATCATTTGTAATTCTGGCTGAAACTGTAAACATTTTGAAATTCACACTAAATGGGCCAAAACATTGTTTTAGTATCCATTATTTTGTCTAAAAGAGAACTGTAAGATGATGCTAGGCAGCTGTCTTGGTGTTTAGCAAAGAGGGATACGATGAGAATCGTTGCTAACCAGCTGCTATCTGCTACAACCTTAAGAACCTTTTGAAAATAAAGTATCGTTCTACCGAGAATGACAAAGGAAGAGGCAGAAAACGGTGCTCAAGTGGTCTGAGAAGTATTTCCACAGCTGTATATGCATCTGTTTTGCACAGAGTTGGTATATGCTTGAAATTTCATGTGAATCATTATATTTTGTATGAAATGTGTTTTTGCTTAACATTGTTCTTTGTCCTCAGTTGCTAATAATTTAACATTATGAACACTTGACAGAGGCATGTTTTACTACTCACAGATGCCACCTATGACTTGGACTTTCTTTATTTGTCATTGCAGATATACACGGTTCATTACATATCAGAATGACCCTGCACGTGGCTCAAAGAAAAGAACAGAAACAAAATAGGGAATATATTTGTAAAGACAATAAATAGGTATAAAAAAGGTGTAAACTGTAGAAAATATAAATGAAAGAAACTCTGAACAAAACCTATATGAAATACAATATTTACTATAAAGCAGACAGATGAACATGTTTGATTCGTTCTGATTATAACCATCCATCCATCCATCCATCCATTATCTATACACCGCTTAATCCTCACTAGGGTCAAGGGGGGGCTGGAGTCTATCCCAGCTGACTTAGGGTGAAGGCATTGGACACCCTGGACAGGTCACCAGTCTATCACAGGGCTACACTTAGAGACAGACAACCAAGGACACTCACATTCACACCTATGGACAATTTAGAATCACTAATTAACCTCAGCATGTTTTTGGACTGTGAGAGGAAGCCGGAGAGACCCCACACTGCTTGGGGAGAACATGCAAACTCCACGCAGAAAGATCCAGGGAGTCCTAACCAGGACACGACCCGGGGATCTTCTACCTGCAGCCCTGATTACAACCAACAAACCCCAAAATGTGCCAACAAGCATTGTAAAATGAGCAGTTTTTCACACAGTGACAGTGTGATAAGCTGAACAAGTCTAAAGAGTCTTGTTAACAGTGTGGCCACATCGATATCATCACATCCCTCAGCAAATCCTCAGAGGTAATTCTACTTTTAGTCCAGTCAGACACTTGGACGGGTCGATCGAAACATCAGAGCAAAACAGCAGAGACACGGAGGCTTTTGGGTCAGCGAGTGTCTGGACTGGGTTCCTCAGAGACGAGCAGTCAGTCCTGACTGTGAGGTTCTGCATGAACGCTCACACTGTTCTTTGAGGCAGTGACGTATCAGACAAATGTCAGTGCACCGAACACCAAATGTACGCCGCTGCTGCCCACAGCTGTCCGAGCCAACATGATTCTACCTCCCTGTTTTTCCCTGTGTAATATTCCAGCTCTTTCTAATGTGCTGCACGTGTCCCCCTACATTTTCTGTAGAGGGACACAGTATGAGAAGCAAAGAAGTCTGTTTGCCATCATCTTAGAATTTACAAGCACCTAGCAGAAAATTTCAAGTCTGAATTGGATGAATTTTTTCTATTTTAAGTATTTATGAGAAAGTGTATAGATAGACATGATTTATACTGTGTTTCTAATCTGTTTTACTATATGGCATCTGTATGGATGTTACATTTCTTCATGTCCTGTTTGCAGACTTTCTTAACCTTCTATTCATTCCCAACATGGTGCCTAAAACCCTGCAGAGCTGACATTTTTCACTGCACAAGTGTTGTCAAACACACAATGACCTACCTGGGGAGGGACGGACAAAGTTTAGTGCTGCTGCCACACAATGTAAATCAAATGTCGTTTATGCAGTTCAGCTGCACAAGTATCATTCGTTTGGGACAGCAAACAATAACCCCCCTAAGGCTGCATCAGACCAAAATAAAGCGGACATAGAGCTTCCTAATGGCTTGAAGAAGCATAACAATCATGATACACTAAGAGCAAAATGACACTCACAGTAGAAAGCTTCTCTGGGTAATGGAGAGGAATGAAAGCAAGCGGAGGCTGAGGAGCATCTCCAATAATAACATTCATGGAACTGCTGATAATAAGGTCACATTCACTCTTTCAGAGAAACAGCTCAACATTGTAGGAATTCAACTTATTAGGTTTCTTATAAAGTGTTAAATGAGAACATTGATACCACTCTGTTAAGTGAATATGGAGCCACAGCCAGGAGACTTTTAACTCACCTGGAGTTTTTGTACATATTAAAAAAAACCCGATATAGCACGAGGTTTAGAGGTCCTGGTAGGTGCTACAAAGGAGAATTTGGATAGAGCAGGCCTAACCCCAACCCTGTCCTGTTTGCAGTGTGTTGAACTCATAGACTGTATGTAGAATATGTTGTATACACTGTAAAAAAAGAAAAAAAATACAACAAAAAACTTACATTGATTGGATGCAAGGAAAAAAAATCATGAAAATATGACTGTTTCTAGTGTATTAAATTCACAAACTATATATAGAATCTCTTACATGTACTATAAAAGAAAACAAAAAACAACAACAATAGTGGAATGCAAAAAAATTTGAAAATAAGAGCAAATATCTGTAAAGTAATCCTTAAAAAAAAAAAAAAGCTGATCTAAACACCGTAAAAAGGTGTCATTTTATAGTGACATGTAGTAAAAGAACAAACTACTGTTTTGCTAATCATTATCTGTAATTTAACAAAACAGAAAATCAGCAAAAACAAACAAATAAACAAACAAAAAACTGTTAATTGCTAAAAAAAAAATTACATTTTAAAAAACATTCTTTCTTTTGTTTTATAGAGTGTGTTGTCTGTGGTTCACCTTAAACAATCGTAGCTGTAGCTTAATATAGTGCACACATCTAACTCAACTCTCAATTTTCAGAAGCTATTTGTCTCAGGCTGCTGGAGGACACCGTGGCACCAACACACTGACTGTGTACAAGCCAAAAATCCACTCAGCTTAGATGAGCCCTAAGCAGAGTCCATATAGGATGTCCTTTAAAGTATAAAAATAGAAGAACATATTTATATATATAACATAATATACAGGATGCTGTCAGCCAAGCTCCCTTTAGTAAAAGAGACAGTCATTTTTAATCACAAAGGTTTAAATGTTTGCTGTTTTATCCTCAAAGGCAAACAACAATATGAGACAAAACATCG
Source organism: Stegastes partitus (assembly GCF_000690725.1). NCBI lineage: Eukaryota > Metazoa > Chordata > Actinopteri > Pomacentridae > Stegastes > Stegastes partitus. The sequence continues at coordinate 198,790 of NW_007578800.1, read as the reverse complement.
ACCTGATTTCATTATTTAACTACTTCCCCACTTCTAACCAAGAAACTTATGTCAACAGCTATACAAATAATCTGATAATCTGACAATCTGTAGGCGTTTGGATGCAAAACAAAGAGATGTCTCGCATTATTTGTCTTCAACTCTATGCCCACACCAACAAGTAAACCTGCAGCGTATATTCAAGTATGTTCAGATTCATTTAATATATGTAGTGAGGACTTTGATATAAGTTCCTTCCAAAAAACAAGATCAGGGTAAAATACCTTGTACATGTTCACCTGCTCGGTTGCTAAAACCGATTCCGACAAAACATGAAGTTGTGGCCACGACAGTGGAAGCTGCTTCAAATATAGAAATTGCTACAACAAGGGGACAAATTCTGAAACGTGGAGGCTTCAACCACATATCTATACAGTCAGTGCAGCTTTAAGGAGCTCACCAAGTCAGTATCCGGCTGAATGTGATCTCACAGCAAGGTTGATCTTTGATATAAAATGTCTTCAATTCATCATTCGATCTTTTTTAGACATTTATGTAAAATTGTGCTACAATTTGAGTGTGACTTCTGGAGCTTTGGCTAAAAATGTGACCATCAAAATGGAGTGATTGTTTGCACTTAATTTGAAGAAATTTACCCCAAACATTGAAGAAACATCACATTCACAGATGAACAGACAATCATACCAACTATAGTCAGAACACAACATAAAAAGAACAAAGACACCAACGTACACCACAGATACACAGCATCAGCAGCTCAGTTAGGAGAGACAGCAGAATTGTTCTCAGCGTCGCTGCGAGCTGCATTACAATGTGTTTCTGCTCTCAGCGTGTCTGAACTGCTACTTGAGCTGCAGGAAAGCAATAGAAAGAAATAGATCAGAGGGAACAGTAAAATAAAGGTTTGGCAGTTGGCAGAGGAAAGGTAAACTAAAAGTGACTGAAAACTGAGAGCTGAGCAGAGAGCAAAAAAGAAAGGAATTCCAGCAGGTGAATATGTGTTTGTTCATCCTAGACCCGACCTGTTATTTATGTATTGATCGAAACCTTTCAGGGACTATTTTTAACATGCTATTGAAAATAGTTTTTGAGCAACAGAGGTAAAAAAAACAAAGAGCTCACAGCACACTGAGATAAAAAACAAAAACAAAACACATTTACACTGTTAAACTCTCAGTGACAAATTAAATACATTTTCTCCCTTTTCACCGACAAAAATATTTGGATGAATTGCCTTAATTATACCCTTTTTGAGAATCTCATGTATGCAGTCAGCTCTAACAGGGTCTTGAAGGTGGTTAAGAAGGGCCCATGTACAGAGCAGTGATAATACAATTCCAGAAAGTTACTGCGTCCAGCCTAGAATATGGAACGATTCCCCCATAAAACACGCTGTAAAGCCTGTGATGTGCTACCAGTTGGCTTTTGTACGGCTTGAATAGATACACGTTAGGAGAGGACAAGTACAACCAGAACCAGGTAATGTTCTAGATGTAAGAAATCCTAATTCAAAATCACTTTGATATTCGCAATAATGTAAGTAATGTATGCAAGAATTCTTGGAACATGACCTTTCTCAACAGTGTTCTGGTCGATATTTCTAGATTGGAATAGCAATTTAAAAAAAAAAAAAAAAGGTCAATCTATCTTTGCTGACTTTTTCTTTCTTTCTTTCTTTCTTTCTTTCTTTCTTTCTTTCTTTCTTTTTTTTTTTCTTTCTTTTGCTGATGGAATATTCAAAGTGCTGTTTTTTGTGACCTTTATTGAGCACAGTTATCCAGAAACCCTAAACCATCATATGGCTTTAACTGTTGTGGGCCAACAGAATTCATAAATAGGGAAGACCAGTGACAAGAGCTACAGATGAAAGATGAAATCCAATTATGTCGGCGGAGATATCTGTGCAGCCATGCTGGAGCGTTATAATGGGATTGGTAGGTAGGTGCTGTTGTTTAATTTCTCAGCTCTGAAGTTGAACTATCCTGAAAAACCTTATCTGCTGTCACAAAAGTGAAGTCACGCATTTCGGGAGGTATATAAGTGTCACTGTTTGGGTCAAGGTGGAGTTAGTGTCCAGTCTGACTCGTTAATGACATTCATCAACACTGTCTCTGGGCCACTGAGCCAATGCCTTGGATCAGTGGTCTGTGGAAAGGTGATCTTTAAATCCCTCCAAATCTGTTTTGAAGTGTAGAGTGAATACCTCTTGGGAAGATAAGCAGTACAAACACACACATGTGCTCATTACCGCTGTTCAAATATGTCACTCAGTGTTAGACTCAGAGGAGACTTCTGACTTTTTGCATTCTGATACAAAACTTCCAACTGAAATATGTCCTTCTGTCTGTAGTAACATGAAAATACAACTAAAACACTAGCACTTCATAAAATCCTCTCTTCTTTTATGCCTTTTAAAATCTCTTATCTGATTATTTAATTAGATATATTTACTGTGTATGTTATTTTATTTAGATATGAAGCAGATTTGGTCAGAATACAGACAATATCCCACATTCAGTCTAACTTCTTCTTTGTGTTTTGCAGGCTACCAGCTGAGTCCTTACCTGTCAGCTCCTCTCTGGTGTGACTGAGGGGCCTTCGGGTGTAAGTCTTCTGTCTCCTGCAGCACGATGCACCTCTGGTGACCTGCCCATCAGTCTCCACCGTCCCACACAGATGTGTAAACAACAAGCCAACACAACGAGTGGAAGCGATAAAGCTCTGACGGAGGAGGCGGGATACATAATAATCAGACTCCCATCGACTCAGCGGGACCTGGGAGGTTATTTGCACCGGCACTGCCTGCTCAGATTGCACATATTTCAGGGGAAGATTCCTCACAGCAGTTGGGATATCACATTAATGTCATCATCAGTGGGATGAGAGAGGTTGCTGCTAAGCCAGAGATTTCACAGGCTGCATACAAAGTGTACCGAGTTGCTGCTGCTATTAGCATGATTCATGCTGACAGTAGAGCTGTTAGCATTGTGTTGTAGGGTTCAGACACAACTGTCACCGATGTGACTTACAGATCAATGCCATGTTTCTAACTGCTTTAGATTATTAAAGCCAGATCCAGTGGCTGATAATAGACCGACTGCAGTTGGAAAAGATGGACAGTTGAAGCACATTCAGTTGTTAGCATGCACGACAAGCCTGATTTGCAATTTTTGCTGTGGTCATTGAAATTCAAAGTAGCTTACATGTTTTTGTGAAGATGTTGGCAGAAGATTTTCACTTGACCATGTCTTTTTCACAGCTGATAGTTTCTTCTTCTTAGATGACAAACTAAATGCTGTGTTCTCCAAACTGACATATTTCATGACTTAATGCCACATCAAAGAATCCAGAGAAATGTGTAAGTTGGTCTGTGAGGTGCAACAGAGACACAACATTGATCGACTGTACATGTGATAAAGCCCTATTGTTTTTGTTGCATTGTTTAGGAATGGGACTGCTCTCCGGGTTCTCCGGCTTCCTCCCACACAGTCCAAAAACATTTTGAGGTTAATTGGTGATTCTAAATTGTCCGTAGGTGTGAATGTGAGTGTGCTTGGTTGTCTGTCTCTAAGTGTAGCCCTGTGATAGACTGGTGACCTGTCCAGGGTGTCCCCTGCCTTCTCCTTGAGTCAGCTGGGATAGGCTCCAGCCCCCCTTGACCCTAGTGAGGATTAAGTGGTGTATAGATAATGGATGGATGTTTAGTGCTGATTGTGATATTAGAATCATCTGAAGGTATATTTTGGCAGGGTTTGAAATATGCAAGGTGATGAATGGGTACACTTGGTGCGACTCTTCCAGATAAATGAATGAATGAATACACCAATGAAGGCCACAACATTTGACACCACTGTGAGCGACTGTGTGAGTGTTATTTGGTTCATTTTTTTGGGTTTAGGAGGCTACTGTTCTTGCTTAGAAGCCTGTTAACTGTGTAGTCGTGGTCTCCATTTGTGTTATTGTTGCTTTTTGCAAATGAGATAGTGTTTTTATAAAATTTTAACTGTTGCTATTTAAACTGCTTTCATTCAGTCAATAAAATTCTGAACTGAAATTGAATAATTTTTGAAAAAAGTCATTCACATTTGCAGCTAATTGACAGATCAGCTTGACAGCATTATGGATGAGAGTTTCAGCTGTACCTGACATGGATACTGAAACAGAACTGCTCCATGTGTTTATGAGCATGTTGTGGAAGAACTATTAATAGAAAATAATCATTACATTTTAGGAGACAAGTTTTTGTGTTGTGATGCAAAAAGCAAAAAGTGTATCGACTGTACTCGGTCCACCCGGCTTACATTTTAGTGACTCACTTCCACTAATGGTGCGATAACGCTGCTGTGAACGCAAACTCAATTGTAAGCTCTCAGGCTATCATTTATTCATATGCTAATCTTCTGTTAATGATTTAAGCGTGATTAATATGTGTTCATTGATTTTCAGGGAAACAAAGTGCTTTTGTGTTTCAGGGTTACGGGCTGACTGCTGCTTTCAGTCATGTAAGATGCATTTGTTGCACGAATAGAGACCTGAGGCCTTGTCAGACATGAAGTTACAGTCTGATGAGGCTACTGTCTCAACTTACGGAGTCTCTGATCTGGTTAGAAAAAGCTCCAGGTCTGTCTTGGGGTATACGTTTTCATCTCTAGGAGGCTTTTCTTCTTTGGAAAGCAGGGCTCAGTGTTTCTCGCCATGGTTAACTACACATAATGAGCCAATGCAAAGGAGTTTCGTGTTCGCTGTCATGCTATAAATAAGCTGTCACTCTTATTCTGCTCTTTGAGAAGGATGCTTGACAGATTCCGTGTCTGTCTCCCCAATGCAATGGAATAAATTACCAGCAACCCAGCCAAGGGTTTTATTGTTTGTTTTCGGTCACAATAGTCACTGCAGTTTCTCCACACAAAAAAAAGACACCAAATATTTGGATATTTGATCTAAATTGAAGCATACACTTGTAGTCAGCCTTGTGTGGTCTACTGTGTGTAAGTATGTATTCTGTTTCTGTGTCTCTATTATTATATTTTAATTGTTGTCAAACTGTTCAACTTTGGACTGAAATAAAGAAAAAGCATCTAAAGTTCAGCTTAAAGATTAGCTAAAATAGTCTAGCTAACTGTGATCTCAACCGTTGGACTTGTGGGGTTAAACTTGCTTCGAATTACATATTTAGCCTCTTAAGACCCGAGCTCTTGTTTGATATGCATTTCTTTTTATTTCTCTTTGCTATTTGATCTGATGAAATAGCAAAGAGAATACAAAATAAAATTTAAAAAAATAAAGAAAATAAAAAATATATTTAAAAAATACATATTAAAAAATAAATAAAAGCAAATAATAATAATAAATAATTAACAACAACAACAACAACAACAACAATAATAATAATAATAATAATAAAATGATAAAAATAATAAAAACAATAATTTAAAAATACATACAAAATTAACTACTCTGGTAATATAACCCAAAATGTGATGTCCATGTATGTGGTCTTAAGATGTTAAAGGTGGTATAATAACCTTTGTATTAATTTGTGCATGTGTATTACAAGAAAATAGACAGGCATCTAGTTAGACAAAAAAAAGTACTACTATTACTACTACTACTACTATGTATGTATGTATATATGTCAATAATCAAACTGATAAAGACTCACACCCTCTGCATACTGTATGTTTTGGTGCATTTTGAGGTTATTATATGGCTGCAGTGGTTAGTGCAGCAAACTAAACCTCCCGTTCTTACCACTGAAAACGCTCCAATTGTGAGATCAAACATCGTAGGAGTCCTTGAACTGCCCACCTTGAAGCTGACAGGAGAGCTGCTTTGTCAAAAGAGACAAAGAGACACAATTAAATCTCAATTCAGATGGCTCATCGAGTCACATCTATTCTGCAGCGTTATTTTAATTTGGGCAGACAGCATGTTGCCACAGCTGTTCAGTGCAATAAACACACACTAACCTACTAACTTTATGTCCCTTCTGCAAAAAACACTGCAGTCTGGAGGCTCGTAAATGCTCTGAGTGATTCCTGCGGGTGCAAGGAAGTGCGATGGGCCCCCGAAATTCCCAGAATGACTCGTTGTTCCAATTAAGTTGATAGAGAAATAATAAGACTGTGCAACAATGGCGGTTTTGACGATGCTCATTACATCATCTGCGTTTGGCTTACTGGGAAGAGAACGTGTCCCTGACCAATCAGCTGAGCCCGCTGGGCTTTGTAAAGGTACCCAGAAACCTGTCAGTCTGTTGCTTGTTTGTAGTGGCAGCAATTATAGGATCTGCCTCTGTGTTGTGTCCTGGAAAATTGAAAGGCTTCAGCATCTGCTTCTGGTCAGTAGGAAAGCTTTGATTGTTACACATTCCTCTTGCAATCCAGGCACTGAGAGCGGGAGCAATGTTTGCACTGTTGTGGGATTTAGCTTCATGTCGGCTTTGTGAGGATGATGTTTGCTTCACAGAACTCATGCATTAAAAAAAAGCAAATAAATGAATGTGGAGTGAAATATTGTTTTTGTCTTCTTTTTTTCTGATATTTAGCTTTGAGTTTGAAGCTTTTTTTAAAAATTATATTCTGAGAGGCTTAGAGACATTATATACTGATGCTTGATTATATATATTCTACATTTTTGTAGTGAAAGCTTCTGTAATTATACACAACATCTCTCATTTAACAAATGTTTGTATAAATACTGAACCAGCTTTTCTCTTTCTGTTAATTGTCACTATTGTTACAGTTTTGTTTATATTTTTTAGTATTACATACTAAAAAAGAACAATAAAAAAAGAAAAGTTTCATAAAATTGCAGCTTGTTTTACAGAGCATGCTGTATTATGGGAGTTATAAAGCATAATGCAGTGTTTCTGAAGCTTGATCCAGCACTGAGTCAGGATGTAAGTCAGCCTTTGTGCACATAGCTCTGTGTGTGGCCTTCCCTTTGGCTGCCAACCTTGTACCGCCCGGACACCCCCCTTGATAAAGCGGGCAGCTCGCTCTCCTGACCATGACTCTTTCAACAAGGTTGTTTGTTGTATCACTCCACAGTGTACTGTGATCTTTTTTATAAGCATGTAGTCGTGCAGCTCTTTGTTTCTCTCCTCTGGTCTGGAAGCAAACACAAATAATGAGTGAAACTTCTTTGGATAACATCTCGATCTTTAAGCTTCACGATTAAGAGAGAGAGAGAGACAAGGGACAAGTTCAACGCTACAGTATTAGAGTCATGTTTGTCGTAATTAGTATTTCTTATTGTAATTAATAATTAGACTTCATACCACCTGCCTTTATTACTGACTAATCTAAATATCATAACATCATAGCTGAGTGACTCCATGGTCGTGAGCGACATCAGGATTATAACTTTACCCTCTTGTTATAACAGAGGCAGTAACTTTCTGTGAATGTGTGCATGTGTTCATAAAACTCTCACTGCAGCCTGAACAGATAATAACATATAGTCAGAGCAACACTTTGACCTCAACAATCTTTTCCAATTAGTCAAACTCTCTCTGGTTTTTGAAACCCCTTGTGTAAGAAAACATCGCTGTAAAACAAGAAATGTTCCTTCCCTGCCCGAAGAGTTTATGTTTTTGCATTCCGCGAATAGATGCAAGATTTCTGAGCAGATTCTGTACCACTCTGCCCTCTCTCACACCCACGCAGTGACCTAAGAGTGTGTGGTTTACCTCGATGCTGCATGCGCATCTATCATTCTTATTAGTCCCCAGGGAAATGAGTTGCTCACGATAAAGGATGTTGTGCATCAGCGGTAAGATGTAAATGGATTTATATTCTGATAGATTTCCTCACTGACTCTTAATCTCTGAACCGTCAGCCGCAAGACTTTGTCGTCTCATCATTTGAAGGGCGGACATTCATATTAAAACGGTTTAAAATCGGATTATTTACACACATTTAGACAAATTAGCATCATCTTCAGTGTAATTTGCGTTGTAGTGCCCGATCAACATGAACAAAGTTGAGGCATGTGCAAAATCAAAGAGTCTTTTATTATCATAAAATCAAAATGTCGCAACTGAACTACTTCAAAGATTTCCTTTGCATCTAATTTTTACATTTTGTGGTTTTATGTTGGAAATCACTTACATCTGTTTTTGTGCGTGTGGAACAACAAGAGATAAGAAGTCAGGCTTCCTCATCGTATGTCTCCATTGGATTAATTTACATCTCGAAATTGCTACTTTCTTCTTGCTAAGACCAAAATCTCACATTAGTTTCCTCCTCAGTGGTTTACTTCTGCTGCTCCGACATGCTTCCTCCTGGCTTAGTGGAAAATCCTGTCGTGACCTTCCTCCTTTGTGTCACGCATCTCTCCCTTTCCAAGAAGAAGCAGAACGTTAAGCTTGTTTTTCTTCTTGAAGTTGCAGCAGCATCGAGTAAAGTGAGCTGTAACATTGTCACGTCTGCTTGCTAATTCGGAGGAACGCTTGTTGCAGAAAGTACGACGGCACATGTGACCACTGAGATTATCACAGTGGGAAAATGCTTGGGCGTTTAATGTAGCTGACAGCTTAAAAGTCAATGAGAAACAGACTGATTGAAGAGTGACTTGTGGATGTTGTAATTTGTTGTAATTTGTGGCCGTGAGAGGGTCTCTGGAGGTCAACAAAACCAAGTGATTACAGCTGTGTGTTAAAGTTCCTCTGATAGGATACAAAGTATAGGAAGATCTTAAACTAGTTTAAGTCAATAAATAATAGCACTATTTTAAACAAAATATATTAAATGTACACATTCAAGCTCCTGGTTTAGCAACACAATTTTCTGTTACTTAAACTAATGCCAGTGAGCTGCTGACTGTCTATGTTAAATGAATCGAGCTGCAGCACAAGCAAAATCTCACCGTGCATCACAATATTTCTACTCAATCACACCTCACAAGGTCAGTCTGTACACATTTTACATGATTCTAGGAGGTTGCCAGAATATAAATGAAAAAGCACCCACCAATGCACCTTTGGCATTATGCTGCCCTCTAAAAGATATTGCTGGATTGAAAAGCTGTTTTCACTTTTAATAAGCTCATCTTCTATTCATCATGCAATTTTAGCACGCAATGTGACATTCACTCTGATCATTGTAAAGGCTGTGCTCGTTGTAATCCAGACCTTTTACTTGCCAGAGCTTTAAATCATGTCTTTCTCCTGTTTCATTTATAATCCGGGTGAAAGGGAAAGTCACTTTCAGACCCAGACATAGCACAAATATTAATCTTCTGGGTGAAATCCAGAATTAAATATATTGGAATAAAGCAAGGTGTCAAAGATCAAATTGCCATAAACATGAACTTCTTGACTTTATGGAAGACGTGCTGAGAAAGTGAAGCACTGTGGAAGAAATAGGATTAGAGGTTTGATTCATGCAGAGGCTTTGGAAATGACATTAAGTTCCAAGTGAAAAAGCATTCATCAGAAGGAGACCATGTGGTGGAAAGTAACTAGAGTTCTGTACAAAACAATGAAAGCAAATGAATTTGTAGTCCAACAAACAGAATTTATTGTAAAATCCCAGGTTCAAATCCTGGATGAGCCCAAGTATTACTGTATGTTTGTTACATAGAGTGTTAAAAAGTAGGATTTGTCTGTAGTTTCCAATGACATGAGAGGGTGAAACAGTGAATAGACAATCAACTTTGCTAACTTATGTCACATGTGGAAACATATTAGCAACTTTGCACTGCATCTGATGTACGCCACTACATCTCTTTCTACATAACTCGGTACAACAGAGGGCATAATGTACCAAAAACGTGATCAAAGGTACTGCTGGATGTGCTTGTAGCTGAATTTTGAAGCTTGATCTGTTTTTGTTCTGCAAAAAGTGATGCAATCAAAGTACATTTTTCGTAAAACCTTCACTGTCAATGATTTTGGAGCCTTTTTGAACACAGTGTGGAATAAGGGATATGACATTGAACAGGCCACCAAGTGTTTACATTTAAAGTGGTTACCTTTGATATAAAATAGTAAAAACACGATGCAGTTGATGTTCTTCTTAACATTAAAGTCAAATTCCATAAAAAAGGAAGTGTGCTTTAGGATGCATTAGAGGATTTTGGTGACCATCTTGTGCTGTAAAAGTACTGAAGTCTATCTCCCTGGTCTCGTATTTGAAGAGACTGAACCAAGGAATGTAAATTTTCACTCTTCATAGAAGGGCATACGCCTGACTAAAGGGAAACTTGATTGGGAAAAGAATGACTCTGTACCAACTCTGATGTTGTACAGATAGATGAGCTTAATTATTTTTTAAAAGGTGTAAAATTACAGATTTGATATATCTGATTATTTTCAGGGCCGAAGGGAAGGTTGTAGCATTCAGATCTAGGAGGATCAGGTATGCAGAGCTTTTGGTGATTTGGCCAAGGAAAACAACAGAAAAACTGTGTTAGGTTACCAAGTAGTATTTTCTTGCTTATTTTTCAGTCATCTCTGGTCCAGCAGAAAGTCTTCCATCCATGGAGAGAGTCCACTTTTTAGAAAACTTGTGTTACTTTTGCCAGTAACATCACATATTGTCATCCTGTGGCCATTATTTCTTGTGTGATGAAAACAATTCAGGGTATTGCTAAACACTTGCTTATGCCAACAACACATGACATGTTAGATCACTCAAAATGTTCCTAACACATTGGAAAAGGCATAAAAGAAACCCCAGATCGCGTGTTACATTTGGCTCTGGGCCATTTGTAGAGCAATGTGAATCATATACACCTCATATTGATTTCTCTGCTGCCTTCAGCCATATACAGCCCCAGATTCTGGCACACAGGCTTGATTTTATTATAGAGTTTAGAATTGTTTGCTGGTGAGTTGATTCTTTTAACAGGCTAAAGACAGTTAGGAGCTCGAAATCTGATAAACTCCTCTGCTTCACTGTATCCGCAAAAGCCTGTTGAAAACCAACACATAGTTTTGTCCCATCAGCAATTGGCTTTTTAAATAAAGGAGTGATTATATTGGGTTACTAAAACCTGAGTTTAGTTTCTCTTTCTTGGTTCAACTGACCTAAAAGGTGAAACAATTCTACTGTTGTTGTTACGTATTTACTGTGTATTGTGTTATTATGTGTGAGGACTGAAATGTTAAGTGTTTCTCACAAACCAAACTGCCCCTTAATCATAAAAAACATTGAGTCTACTCTACATGCCTCAAGATCTCCTACAAAGGAATGGAGGTTGCAGTAGCGGAGGGTAATATGTGAGCAACTTTACCAAACCTGCTGCCACTCCAACCTTGATAATAGTTGGTGGATGAATCGTATAGTTTGAACCTGGCAAAATGGTACGATCGGCCAGATTTTATTTGTTCTCAATGTATGTGGCTCGTTGGTCTAGGCCGTATGATTCTTGCTTAGGGTGTGAGGTTCCAGGTTCAAATCCCGGATGAGCCCCAAGGAATGAAGGCGATTGCTTCTATGTGTAAGATGATTCATTTGTGTTATTATATTGTGCTACTAAAACCTGTCATCCAACTATATCCCAAAAACCAATATATTATGGAAGAAGTCTTCCTGTGTGGCTTGTTGGTCTAGGGGTATGATTCTCGCTTCGGGTGTGAGATATCCCAGGCGATCCCCAAGCAAGTGAAGAAAGCTGATGGTATGTCAAGTAAAGCATGCCAGCAAACTTTACAATGAGCGCATTGAAACACCAACAGAATGCTAATGTGACATTTGTTAGCTGACTTTCAGCTGGGAAGTAATGATGATGATGGCCTGAGTGCTCCATGGGAAGTGCCCTATTGTGAGTTGTACAGCAGGTTAAGCAACTTTATATAAAAGTTATGTGAAGAGTGGCTAAAATTCATTTCTGAAGGCGGTTTTATTTCTGCTATCAACAAGTTGCATTAAAAGTAAGGTCGCAACCTCCATCAGCGTTGGATAAAATAATGGAGGCATATGAATTTGGAATAGAGCAAAGACAGACTGCTGTGCACTTTTCAACATATTGCTCGCAGACGTCAATTTTATTATTAGCATCTACTTGGCAGTTGCTTAGGGCGAGCCCTAATTACGGATATGTGTCTTTTTTCTCTTCAAAAGGTGATTATGTTTGAATCATGTCATAAAAATACAATACTGTTGAGTGTCAAAATGAAACTGTGATATACAAATGTCATCCAAATATCTTACTCATACTAAGAGTCTCAGTTCATCCTTGGAGGATGGCTGAAGAACCTGCACATCCAGAAGAGGTGGTGACCAAACAACTGCTCTACATTCATATTTAAGATAATTTTTAAAGACTTTTGAGGGCTAGGATTGTTGTAATAGACAAGACAAAA
>NW_007578800.1:166238-185807 GCF_000690725.1 Stegastes partitus | reverse complement strand
TAAATCGATCTCAGTGTGCCACCTTAAAGAATGTCTCAGTTCTTAAAATTCATCTCAAGAAGATAGCACCAAGGACAGAGATGATTTAGTGCACTAGCTAAAGCGGGAAGATGCACAAGTGTACCCAAGCAGTCTTTTAGGCAACCATGATGTATAAAACATGCTGGAATATACAAACCATTGTCGGAGTGGGATTATACAAATGTAAGCGCTCCTTTTTGTATTCATGTAGGTGTGTGTGTGTGTATGTGTGTGTGTGTGTGTGTGTGTGTGTGTGTTTTAAATAAGATAAAATAAAAATATATGACATACATACATGCTTGTCACATGCATTATATATAAGCTCATAAAAGTCATAAACATGGTTCATGCTCATCTGACAGAGGTCATAAAATACAGGTTAGGTTAGGCTATAACCAAAACAGTGAACAGACAGATGTTGCAGCTGTGCCACATGGTATATTTAATGTATGTTACTTTAAATTGACAGCTCTGAAGTCAGGATGTTTCATTTTATTAACTACATTCAAGGGCGCGATGAAAAAAATGGAGGAAAAGGATTAAGGATGTACAAAAAGAGACAAGAGGAGATTGTTTTTAACTTCTCCAGTGTCAGTAATTACTCATTGTGCTGTGAGGAAGTTGTAAATAACACTGTGATTTCTTGTCGGTGAACCTGGGGCCACACCTCCAGCAAGTTTGAGTAGATTCTCATTAAATAAGGCAATTTGATGCAAACACCTTCTGAAACTGCCTGCTGGAGGACAGAGTGGAAGCTTCATCAGTGACTCCTTCAGAAGACTTTTGACAGTTTTTGCAGGCTGTGTAGTGCAAAATCAATATAGTAACTCTTTAAAATGAATAAAAACACAATAAATAAAAAACACATCTTCACTACAAGGTGTATGAGGGATACCAAGAATGACTTGCTATTCTTTTTTTGTTAACCATTCTTTGATGAAGATTTCCTATTGCTGTTTTCCAACAGGTCTGACATGTGACTGATCATCAGATAATGTCAAGAGATGCTTTATAACCTCGCAGAATGCCGACCCCCTGATCTCATCACCCTTGTAAACTCTGTCACAAGGCCCCCCCATCATTGCATTTTACAGATGCCCCCCTCCCTGAGCTTTGATCATGTGAATAAAATGCAGCATTCTGTCAGTGTTCTGGGTCAGTTTACCTTCTCAGAACAATTGTGTGTCTGTAAACCCACAATATACCAGAATACCAAGAAAACACCCCACGGCAGCAAACTTTTGGATGAGAACTGAATGATTTCGTCAACAAGAGTATTTCAGAGATGCATGTCATGCTTTGGTATTTCAGTCTTCTGACTAGTTCACCTCAGCAGTAGACATTTCTTTCAGGATTATCTCCTGCCTCCTGAAAGATTTATGCATCACTGGTTCTTCTGCTCTGTTTCTAACACTTGAAAGCTCATCTACCATTCCAAAGTTTTATGTGCCATGTCTGTAATAAAATCAAAATCTTTGCATTCCCAAATTAATTAATAACCATTAATAAATAAGAAATAATTAGTGTGAATTTTCGAAATCCTTGTAGCTCCACAGTCTTTATATACAGACAGTGTGCTGATATTGGGGCTTTCAGTCATCAACTCTTCACCTGCTCTTTGCTACAGTAATATTTTCAATCTTCCGTCTGCTGTCAGAGTCTCCGGTTAGAGTTTTTCTCATGTACATGTTTTTATCTGCAAATGCAAAATGAAAATTGAATTTCTGGAGAAGAGCTTAGTCATTGGTACAGTTGTTCAATAACAGGCACATCCAGTCACAGAAGCTAATCTGTTCTGAATACTGCATGTACTTGCTTTGTTACTGATAATGTAATGGTTTGGTACAACATGAGCTGAAAATGTTGTTTTCGTCAGACTTGGTATTTTCTCACACTAGTTGGCCAAAACAAAGTCACTTCCAGCAGATTTCCAGACAACTCGGGGACTGAATCACAACCCTGTACAGTACGTTAACACAGTCATGGGAGAATTAAATGTGTCCCTCTGGAATATGTGCAGCTTTGATCAGGGGAGAAGTCAAAAATACAGTTTTATAGCAGTTACTGTCAGCTTTTTATAGAAGTAATAAAGCTAATAAATCTATGACCAAATGTTTTCCCTTTTCTTTTGGATGAAAATGGATTTAAATGGCAAATTTTAAGATTTCTCTGATTGTGTTTGTTTAAAAGAAGAATGTCTTCATGTTATTGCAGATGTTAGCAACACAGGGATTGCTGAGTACATACTGTAGTATTTGACATAGTTTGTTTATACTATCTTTAACTTAAGGACTGGAAAATTCTATACTTTTTGGTTTTTCGTGGAGGTTGCACGGTGGCCATCACCTCGCAGCTAAAGATTGCCTGGAATCTTTCTGTGTGGAGTTTGAATCTTCTCCCTGCGCAGTGTGGATTCTCTGGATTGTTTGATTCTAAATTGCCCGTAGGTGTGAATGTGAGTGTGGTTGTTTGTCTCTCTGTGTAGCCCTGTGATAGACTGGTGACATGTCCAGGGTGTCCCATGTCTTCACCCTAAGTCAGCTGGGATAGGCTCCAGCTCCCCCCGCGACCCTAGTGTGGACTAAGTGGTGTATAGATAATGGATGGATGGATGGATGGTTTTGAATTAAACTACAGAGATTAAAGCATTCAGTCAGTGATTGATCATGATAACAAAAACAGTGAAAGCATGAGGAGTTAATTCATACAGAGACCATAAATACCAGGATTGGTAGTGATAGTTTGTAGTGTGTAGGAAGATATTACATACTGCAGCAGCTCACCTTGGAGGCATGAGGGGAGGAAGAGTAAAGATGTTGAATGGAGTCATGCTGAGTTGATTCTGAGAGGTTGAACTGTTGTTTTGGACACCTTGCCACCTGCCTTCAGTCCATCAAATAAACTTAAACTGCTACCTCGGAGAGAAAAGAATGAATGGAATAGCTACTGGCATTGCAGGAGGATGTGCTGCTGCTACGTGGGAGATAACAAGTCCAGTCTTGTGGCCTCAGGTGACTCAGACTTTTGTTCTCCCTGCATGTTAATTAAATCTCACATTTTCACAGTTATGTTTATGTGACATAGGACACCTGGGTAATGGTAGGAATGTAAGGAATGTTTTTTATGTTTTCTCTTCATAAAATAAAAGGATTTTTTTTGGCACTTTTTTTTCTATCATACAGAACATTTTCTAACATTATATATCATCTGTCAGTGGATCCCTGTCTGTCATCCATCCATCCATCCATCCATCCATCCATCCATCCATTATCTATACACCGCTTAATCCTCACTAGGGTCGCGGGGGGGGGGCTGGAGCCTATCCCAGCTGACTTAGGGCCAAGGCAGGGGACCAAGCTCACACACACATCTACGGACAATTTAGATTCACCAATTAACCTCAGCATGTTTTTGGACTTGTGGGAGGAAGCCGGAGAACCCAGAGAGAACCCATGCTGCACGGGTAGAACATGCAAACGCCACGCAGCCCCCACTGGGACGCGAACCAGCGACCTTCTTGCTCTGAGGCAACAGTGCCAATAAACTGCGCCACCTTGCAGCCTGTGGATCCCTGTGTCTACAAAACAAAACAAAACAAAAAAAGTATTTACACATATTTTTGCCTCTGCAGCATGTTGTGTACCAAATGGATTTTTTTCCACATCTATTTTACAGACTACAGTGTAAATAAACATGAGGAAGCAAGAGGATTTTAATGTGAAATTTGAACTCACACTTATATCATATATATAAAACAAACAGTATTTTAAACATCTGCTGTCAATTTTAAGGCAATCAACTGGGAAAACTCACATTTCCACCCATCAGCTTTAAGGAAATAAACAACGCTGTTTCATATAGTACTTTTCTATTATTAAGGATGTCTTATTACATCTGGCATAATGTACATCATATCAACATTCCGACTGAATTTGATTAAAATGCATTTTGTGTAGGTTAATACAAATGTAAAATTGACACACAAATATGAGACATATATAATAAAAATGACACATGCTGGAACACAGTACATGGAATAGGACACAACATGCAGTTCATTAAAATTCTCCGGAGGGATCATGCTGACTTTCAGCTACAAATGGGAGTTGGTGGCCTCAGGACATTTGGTATTCAATATAAGAAAACCAATTGGCTCTGTGCACATTCTGAAGATGGGAAAGTACAATCTATTTAAAGTTTTCATGATGACAAGTGTGACAGAAATTGTGATTCAGTGTTTAGCGGAAACATTGATGAGTTAAAGATTTCATGAGAGGACAAAGTTGTGAAAGATTACAGGAACAAGAGGTTGGGTGTAATATATAGAAGATTGCAACACTTCCAAAAAAAAGTGAAGTCAGCTTTCTCAAAATTCTGCGGAAGAGATCATTTATGTGAATTCAAATTAAACTGATGCCCACATTTGTCTAAAGAGGTTTGTACTCAAACTGGTGATCCTAGAAAAGCAGAAGATGTACACTAAAACTCTTCAGATGCACTGAGCTGCATAATGTGAACATTTATAAATCGATCCTCTCATTATAATGCTAGATAGTGATCTAAATTGTTCATTATACAACAAGGTAAAACTTACTTTAGTCTAGACTCTTGTAGCAGTGAACTGAGCGGAGATATAAAGGAGAAAATGAGGGCATCATCTTCCAGAACATTACAATTTTGAACAGAAAATTGCTATAAGGGCAGAAAATTAGGTTTTACCTCAGTTGTTATGCTGTGTTTTTCTGATGATATCTACAAGGGTTTCTTTACACATCTTGCTGAACTCATTTTTAGTTCTCTGACGTTTCTAGGATTGAATATATGGTGTAACAGTGACTCCATGTTTGTCATTATTCTAATGATAATGTTAAAGCAATGTGATAATGTGAATGGGGTCACTTCACTGACAGCGGTCTATCAAGCTGTTAGTTATAACTCTACTTTGCCTTGCACCTGTTAGGTGTTAGGGGGGCTCTGGGAGGATATTTGGCTTTGAATACTCTACCAGACTCTCTGTGCATTGTTTATGTGTTCAAGCTCCCAGAGTATCATGTAAACACCTGACAACAACTGGCAGCTGCACGACATGTGCAGAGATCCACACCAGGCTGTGCTGGAAAAACTGGAAAGTTGACCCCATGTTGCCTGATTGTCAGTTGGTTTGGCATAATTTGATTAACTGTAACTTATTTAAGTGTGTGTCTTATGTAAATATGAAATAATAATCTGAATCAGTTTTATTGTCATTATACAATGTATAATGAAATTGCACATGGCTACCCTGCTTATATACAGATAACAGACTGATATGTACAGAAATGTGATGATATAAACAAGTAGTGTGAACTGGTATGTACAGAAATCTAAATAAGTAGCGCAATGTGATATTAGTGACATTAATTGCGCAAAATGGCAGGTATAATCATGTGTTAAACCTTGAATTTGACACAGGATTTCTGCAGAATCAAGATCTGCAAGAATAAGTAAATATGCATTACGTGCCGATTGATGATCCATCCATCCATTCATTATCTATACACCGCTTAATCCTCACTAGGGTCACGGGGGGGCTGGAGTCTATCCCAGCTGACTTAGGGTGAAGACAGGGGACACCCTGGACAGGTCACCAGTCTATCACAGGGTTACACTTAGAGACAGACAACCAAGCACACTCACATTCACAACTATGGACAATTTAGAAACACCAATTAACTTCAGCATGTTGTTTGACTGTGGGAGAGAACCCCCGCTGCACGGGGAGAACATGCAAACTCTACACAGAAAGATTCTGGGCATCCTAACCAGGATCTTCGAGCTGTGAAGCGATGATGGTAACCACCGAACCACCGTGCAACCCTCTACTTGATAATGAAAATTACAACTTCCAATACAAATGTGAAATTAATCAAATTAAGTCATATCAGATGGTCATTTTGGGGGTCTACTGGATAGCGTGACACAGTTTCCTATTTTATACTACTTCATCATTTTATGTATTTGAAATATGGACTAAGACAATTTTTTTTTGAGTTTTAGTTTTATTTAGGTCTAAATTGTTGCACTGAAATTTACACAAAACAAAAATTCCACCAAGTGATTCGCGGCTTGAAATGCTCTAAGTAATCTGAAGAAATAAGGCTCCTAATAAGATGAGACTGGTTGAGCAGCAGGGATGGTGATTTTCGTTATTCTGCATTCAGCTCATGTTGTTTTTCATACTGCAGGTCAGCAAATGAAGTGCTCCTAATATGAGGCTCATCCCAGCAGTAAAGTGAACAATTCCCTCCATTTAGGCCTGGAGAGGGTTGATGAGGAGCTGCACGTTCTCCCCCTAAATTATCATGCTTCAACAGCCACCGCACAGATTCAACACAATAGAGCTTACTGCAAGCGGGGAAGCATTCAGCGAGGCTGTAGGAGCTCTTTTCCTGAAAAGACACGAGAAACGTCTACTTACGGAAACAAACTTTTACTTTGGAATTCAGGAACTTTGGCTTAAAAAATAAAACAGATTTGAGTGTAGCATTAAAGTCAAGTTAGTTCTGTTGAGCTGAGTGCAGTTCACATATAAGCATCAATACATAAGAGAGAATAATGCACAATAGTAACACCTTAAGAGAATACATTAGTATCATTAAAAGCAGAACTAAAAATCGCCTCTTATTTCCAATAAATAAAGAAACCCTGGGCTTTTAATGAGAAACTCCTTTTCACTATTCACATTTTGATCTTCTACTTCATCAAGGGTCATTAATATTTTTTTATTGCCATGTACCACATACAAGCCTTGATTTTGCCTGATGTTTCCACTCTCTATGCAGATACTGTGGATTTTTGATTGCAGGTAAAAATACTGAAAGTAATGAAAGTTGTTATTGAACTACTGGGCCTGTACCTTTGGGCTAAGATTAGCCTTCAGTCCAAGGGTGCTGCCCTGCACTCAGCACTTATAAAGCTTGTTATTTAAATGAATAGCTTGTGGGAAGTGGGTAATAAATATTTAGCAGAGTGACCATAGGTTTCGCATCAAGAGCTTAGCAAACCTGCTTAAAGTCATCTAATACCACCCAGGACTTTGATTACAAACAGGATGAAACATTGCTGTATAGAATGTCTCACAATTTCAAGTGACTTATGACCTGCAACTGTGCTGATAATGGCCTTGGACCAGAATAGTAAGTCATTTCTGTGAATCAGAGATGGAGCAACTGCTATAGAATCAAAGGTCACTGCCACCTACCCCAGCTTCCTGCTCTCGCGCTACCTGTCGGCTCAGATGTGTGAACGCAGACAGGAACTGACAGCCTTCAGCTAAAGTGGGCCATTGTAAAACAAAAAAAATAGTTGCATTTATTTCATCTTATTTGTCTTAATTAAAACTGCTTTAAGATACTGTTCAACTCTTCTGTGATTATAGGCCCCTGTTTATGCTGTAAAGTCTGGACCGGTGTTCTGGTAGGTATAGACCGCAGTGAGCAGAAGAGGCTGTAACCCCGAGAGAAGATTAAATCAACCAAAGAGGTTCCCTCCTAGTCGTTAGCCCATGTAGTAATGCACTCTTATAATAAAATAAAACCTTGTGTGCGAGCAAATGAAAAATTATTCCTGAGCGGAGCCAGCTCAGTCAGAGCATTTGTCATATTTCTGTTCCAAGTGATTACAGAAGGTCAGCACTCTATGAATAACATAAAAACCACAGTCCTGTTGTATAAATATTAAGGTGCTCCAGCAAAGATAAGATCTTCAATGTCTGGAGGAATATTGACTGAGCAAAGTAAGTCTAGACTCTCCGTGTACACACACTTTAATCCACTGAACAGGAGTGGGGTGTGTGGTGTAATCAGAGTGGACAAAAACACAATGTTTGGACTTTTACAATAAGATAAAGGGCTAAACATGACAACATGCAGAGTTTGCATCATCATTCAAATATTTTTAAAGCCAAATAAAACCTTGCTAATGCAGAAGTCATCATCGTGATGGAGACCACTGATACAGACCACCCAAAAGTGGACAGGAAGAGCTAGAGCCTGTCGATGAGGAAAAACTTGGATCTGTTATTCAGGAATTTTTCAGTTTTCTTTTTAAATGTCACATAAGCCTGATTACACTAAGTAAACACAAATATGATCCCAAACTACAGTATTCATTATCACACTACTTTCAGATAAACTTGTGTCGACTATCAACCAAACAACATGCTTCAAATGTATAAAAGAACCCGTGAACTCCTCCAAAGGTCATTCCGCCATTCTCATCACACCCTTCTGTAATTTGTACCAGAGCTGTAACTGTCATATGTTCAATTATTGTGCATTCAGCGGTAATGAAGTGGCAATGAAGTGAAACAGCATCTCCGTCTCTCACAGAGGGGATGCTCATCACTTGCTGCTGCCATTGACCTATAAAATAACCTAAATTGAATGTTACAGGGAAATGAAAGACACCGAGTTCTCAGTGGAAGTTTTAGATTTACACTTTATTAAAAAAAATGAAAGAAAGAAAGAAAAAAAAGAAACGTCAGTCCTCAGAAGTCATTTTAAAGGTTCAATATTTCCAGAAATATAACTCCCACAAAAATCCTGGGTCTGAAAACATCCATCCATCCATCCATCCATCCATCCATCCATCCATCCATCCATCCATCCATCCATCCATCCATCCATCGCTTCTTACTCTACCTAGTGCTGCCTCTCTCTCCCTCTTTCCCTCTCCTCCTCCCTTCCTTTCCTTTTTCCTGGATGGGCGTGCGTTGGCTGGTGTGTGAGCTGGTGGACAGGTGCGGTGACTCTGCTGATCACCTGAGTGCTTTCACCTGTGGTGGGGCGTGGTCTTCATTCACCAGTTCACTCCTGCCTCCCATAAAAGCTGACTGCAGACCACAACATGCTGCTGGATCATAAAGCACACTTTGATAGGTCACTCTGGGTCACTTCTGTTATTATTCTCTGTGCCTTGAATTCCTGCTAACCTGTGTTCTCTCTGCTCCAGCCTGGACCCACCCTGCTGTCTCAAGCTCCTGGTCAACCATCCAGTCATTCCTTCAGGTTCTGCTGGCTCATCTCTGGAAAAGTCTCTTGGTCCTCCAGCTTCCACCACCAGCCATGCCACTCACCATTTCCTCCCCTTTTCCCACTTCACTGTCAGTAAGCCCTCAGTCTCACGCTGGGTCCTACTATTGCAAATTTGTACAGAGTATTTTGTATTATATTTGTAAATGGTAACTGTTTCATAACGTTTGTTTAGATTTTCTATCGTAGCATTGTAGTTTGTATTCTGCATCATAGTATTGTAGTGTGCTTTCATGTAGCTTGTGTAATTCCTAGCCCAGTGTTGTGTTTTTACATTCCTGCCTTGGTTGTACCAAGTTCAGGTCAGTGTAGTTTTGCTCTGTCTTTTTCTCCTAGTTCTCAGTTCAGCATTAGATGTACCCAGTCCGCCCCGTCCATAGGTGTCACCTGTTGGTCAGTTCCCCATGACCTTTGACCCAGTTTCTGCTTCCTGTGTATATTTTTGTAAATACTGTACATATTTTCTTGCCAAAATTCTGCTTGCCGTGTCTTTGTCCATGCCTGTGTCTCTGAGTCTGTTCCTTAACAATACACCACTTAATCCTTACTAGGGTCGTGGGATGCTACAGCCTATCCCAGCTGACTTAGGGCAAAGGCAGGGGCCACCCTGGACAGGTCGCCAGTCTATCACAGGGCTCCACTTGGAGACAGACAACCAAGTCCACTTGCATTTACACCTACAGACATTTTTTAGTCATCAATTAACCTTAACATGTTTTGGACTGTGGGAGGAAGCCAGAGAACCTAACTGGGATGCCAGCTGTGGATCTTCTAGCTGTGAGGCGACAGTGCTACCCACCAAGCCATTGCACAGTATGTCTAAAAAGATGAAATTCTTTAAATTCAGCAAAAAATATTTTACAGAATTCAATTTACCCAATATCAGATAAATAAACAGTGGGGCAAAATATTCCCTGTGTTCTGTCTGAAGTGACACAGACTGACCCATGTATTGAATTAGAGAGTTGTGTTTGTTTTCCGGCGACTAATTAGGCTGTCTCCGGTTACTATCCAATTCTGGGCCACAATATAAATCAAATGGCAGCAAGAATAGATGTGAGGACTGTGCACCAAAAGGAAAATAAGGCACATTGCAGGATTGAAGTCCTAAAACTAAATACATATATATAAATATATTTATGTATACATATTAAAATTAAAGCAAAAGAATTGTATCAACTGCACATCAGTCCTATGGTAGATCATGTACATGTATAAGTGACTAATATAAGTCTTTGTTTGTATTAGTTTCCCTTAAACAATGTGTGACAAATGGAGGAACCTCTACCAAGGAGAAAAAAGGGCTGACAAATAGTTTACAATGAACTCATGTCTGACTTATTTCCTACCATTTCAACTTCTTGCTTTTTAACTGCAGTTTGTGAAATTGTGAAAATTGCACATTCATATATGCCGATCAGAGGTTCCTCTTCGTTACTTCTTTCTCTTTCTTTGCAGCTCAGGGATGACTTGTATCGATTACCAGCAAAGAGGTTTGGAACCACCAGCAAACTCCATGACACAGTAACTCTGGCTTAGAGTGAACAGCTCCGGTGGTTTCATCCAGATGGGTGGAACTGTGCAGCTGCAGACAAACGAATGATTGAGCGTGGAGCTGGACATTCATCATTCTCAGGGGAAGGACCTTCGGTGTATTCAAGGTGAGAGAAAGAAGCGTTGACACTGATCATTTATCTGTTAACAGGCTGTGAAAGTGTTGATCAGTTGATTTGTGGGTGCATGTGTGCGTGCTTCCTGTGCATATGCAAATACCTGCTTTTAAGCATCATGTTTATGCTTCTCATTTGCACTGATATAGATGTGTTTTCCTGTGCACCTGTCCTGCAGCGGGGTCCAGCTGCTTCACACTGATACCATGCTGATGTTGGCGGCTGCTGGTTTATTGTTCTCTCTCCAACACAAAGCAGGTGACCATCTGTCTTCATCTCGTTTCCTTTCTCTGAATCCTCTCCAGAGGGTCAAAGACTTATTTTTTTTCTCACTACTCTTCATTCCAGCCTGTAGGCACAGTCACAGACTCTCTGAAACAGCAAGGATATTGTGGTGAGTGGCCAGTATACTCATTTATAATCTTTTTTTTTTTTGGGAAGTCTAACTGTGCCAAAAAAAACCCATCCCTATGAAATAAAAGTGGATTTATATCTGATTTTAGAGTGGAGATGCACGTTTGATATTCTCCTCCTGTAGGACTTGGTGTGTCCACCCCCAGAGGAAGAGATTCCAGTCACACATGTGACTTTGGAGAAAGAAGAAAAGGAGTATTAGTAATGATGATATGAGGTCACTGCCTGACTGGTCTTGTCTGAACTGGATCCCCCCCCCCCCTCAAGCAACAGTTACCTTAAGGGGAATTAACATATTCATGCCTTGAGCCAACTATGTTCAGATAAAAGGATAAGCCCTGGTGGAGTGGATGGTGGCGCAGTGATCAAAATGACTCAGATTTCTGCAGGAATAGACGCTGTTGGGGACTTATTGTGTGTATTTTTCCAACCTTTGACACATGTCTGACTTTGAGGGACAGCTAATCTCCTCTTTGGGAACCTGCTTGTGACTCATTCAGTATCCTGGGTCCGTCCTGTCCCTCCGCCTGCCGGACCGCAGGGACCACACTTCATTCTGGGAAACTTACGCGTCTGGAGCGCAGCGACAACCTGCTGGACCGGATCCTAAAGTCATTGAGAGGAAAGGACGCTACCTCTGCCTCTCTGGGACATAAAAAAAAAACAACAAAAACAAACAAACATGCGAAACCTAAATAAGGGTGTCTCAGTCGATGCCCACAAACTCAAACAGGGAACTCCCTCGACGCGTCCGGGCTGTTTCTTCGCTGAGCGCACACTCATCCAGCATCCGTGATCATGACTTCGGCTCTGCCCGCCTCCAAGGCTCTCTACATCGGGATGGAGGTGGTGATCGCCGTGTCCTCGGTCATCGGGAACGTGATGGTGGTCTGGGCTGTGCGCATTAACCGATCATTGAGAGACACCACGTTTTGTTTCATCGTCTCCCTGGCCTTGGCTGACATTGCGGTCGGGGCTCTTGTCATCCCGCTCGCCATAACCATCAGCATCGGACTCCAGACGCACTTCTACAGTTGCCTGCTGGTCGCCTGCACAGTGCTCGTCCTCACGCAAAGTTCAATCCTGGCGCTGCTGGCCATCGCCATCGACCGCTATCTGAGAGTCAAAATACCGATGAGGTAGGCCTAAAGGTGAATTCCTCTAGTTTTCAATATCTTGTCACACGTGTACAGAAGCCTTTGTGTCTGGACCGCTCCTTGGATCAAGGGCACGCTCGCTCCAGAGTCAGAGACATGCAATCAGAAATGACTGTGACATGTGGAGTAAAGGTGTGTCTGGTTGAACATGAGCAGAATCTGATGTGGCTTTAATGGGCTCTCTGCAATATCTTCAGGAATTTCAGTCACCAGGTGTTTCATTCATTCATTCATTACCAGGTGCTCTTGTGTACATTTCCAGCTCATTATTTCACCCTGAATTTAAGCTGTAAATTGGAAAAAGAGACGATTGAAAGGCAGCACAAAAAAGCAGCATCACTAGTTGTATTTCTACACCATACTAAACTATAGTTTTCTACTTTTACTGTATTTGGGATGCACAGAATTTAAACATTTAGAAGTCATACATGTTGCATTTCTGAACTGGATTGCTTAGAAACTACTTTATCTTAGAAGCATTTTGTTTTTCTTCAGTTGCATGGCGCCTTATCTCCTGTGCAGAGGAGGAGATTTGGAAGTCGGGTGCATTTTCATCATGTTACACTCCTCTTCTTGCCTCACCTTCAGATTTAAATTCTTTTTTATTCCTCCTGAAAACTCCAGTTTCCACTTCAAGTTGCTTCATTTGACAGCAACCCTGGAAGAGCCTGGCAGAGAATGCATGATTGGTCAATAGGCTCATGGTGACTGGTTGATGGATTGCATAATTTTCCAAGCTGGCAACCAACACACACTCACGCAGGCACACAAGTAAACACATCACACACGAGCACACAGCGCACTGCGAGGGGGCATTAATATAGGTTGCAGTGACATTAGGCAGAGAACATTGTGTATTTTAGGAATGCTATACAGTAGGTGTGTTATTTATCAATGTTCTGCAGCGTATTTCTGCCTTATTTATCGTGTCTGTGGTGAACATGTGGCAGCAGGTACATGTAGACACAATACATGGCAGGACAGAGTAAGATTTGACTCTATTCTAAACCAAATATACAAGTGAATCTCATATCATGTAAAAGATTCAGATTTTTGCTTGTTTTTCTTGTAAATTTACCAGTTTAAATCAGCCTTGGGTCAATCATACAGTGTTTCCCCTCAGGATTGTCGTCAATATTGTAAGCGGTAGTTCCTATTGCTAATTAAAACAAACCAAAAAAAAAGCAGCACATTTTTTACACAGTTACACCTATGAGACGTTTTACTTCCACCTCACAGAGGATCAATTTGTGTGGCAGACTCCAATCTGGAAGAGTTCAGTTTTCAAACAGCAGCAAATTATATGTTAGTGTCTTGTGGTGAAGTGATAATGTAAGGTAGAAATTGAGTCCTCCTCCCTGAACCACTCTTTACCACTCTGGAGGGACACAGTTTAACAAGCACTGATTGCTTTTTATAGCTGAGGTATTTGGAAGCACACTGCCATGATAAGGATGGTCTGAGATTTGCATTGCCGTCGTGCTTTTAGCTGGGGGACACGATTTGCAGGTGGGAGATGTGGATCAAAACCTCCAGAGGGGAAGAGGAGATAGACGGACAATCAAATTCAGAAAGCAGTTTTTGGCGGATGAACAGCTCATCTGTATGCAGACGGCCGAGGTTCACAAACAGCTGTATGAGCAGTCGAGTATACAGATGGAGATTACAAAAAACTGACGTCACACGTGGGAACACGTACTCCAGACATGGTTTCGTTTTTGATAACTGTTAATTCAGTTGTCTTGTGTTGTGTTTGCTTCACCCTATCTGACCACTGAGTGTGTGTCAACATGACAGAGTGGGTGAGGCTAGGACCACAAAACATGAGAAAGAGAGGAAACATTACAGTTTAGCTCTTGCACATATCTCAGTGTGTCCTACTGTGAATTTAGCCCGAAAGTGGTCGTGATGAGGAGAGAAAAATGTGCGTCACACGGGGCTCGAAAGCACCTCACATTATTTGCTCATCCATTTCATCAGATTGAGTCAGTTCCTACTCTTTAGAGAAAGGGCAGAAATAAAAACTAAACAGTCTACCACAGGAATCTTACATGTCCGTTTCACAATGACTAATTTATCGACCTGTCCAACTGCAGACTATTGTGTGGGAGAGACAGGACCAGTGTTGTCCTCTTAGGATACCAATGAATCCCCGACAGTTATGACAGACCAGAACTCCCACAGTTTTCACTTCTCAGCAGCAATGTCTTGCTTGTTTTGGCAAGATGTGATGTTCTTCCTAGGAAGGATTTCTAGATAAAGTAGATTGAAAGAAGACACTGCAGCTGCCTAGAAACACAGAGATTTAAAAGATTAAAAGAAAAGAAAACTAAGCGAGCATACCAGAACAAAATAACCCAAACAGGTATAATATAATTTGGTCCAACAAATTGCAACGTTATAGCAAGACTCTGTAATGTTGGAAAGGGGAGAAAACACATTCTTCCCTTGAAAAGTTGAACTCATAAACAAGTCACACCACCGCTCAGTGGTTCTGCTGCTGCAGAGCTGCTCAGTCTGGTTTAACTTGAGCCAGATCTTGCTCTATAGTGGATATTTCTGAGCCAATTTGCTGACTCATGATTGGTGTCCACCTTTGCGGCACACTCTGCTTCGTCATTTTTAGTTATCTCCTAAATGTCACTTGTGGAAACAGCACTGGTGGAAGAAGTGTTTCGTTTTTTTTTTTTTTTACTAAAGTAAAAGTACCACTAGAGCAATGTAAAAATGCTCCATTCAAATCTTATATTAAGTATTAGCAGCAAAATACAGTTAAAGTATTAAAGTAAAAATACTGGTTTGGTTCCTCTGACTGACATATTATTACAGCTTTTTGTAAGCTGTCAGATATCAAAAAAGGCTGGAAACCACTGGTTTAGTCTCTAACAGTACATTGTGTTTTAAAAGCTTGTTACATTATTCATTGTGTGAAATCTTCATCTTAAACATTGCAACTAAAACTGTCAAATGTTATTGAGTAGAAAGTGCAATAGTTTCCATGAAAATGTGAAAACTGTAGTAGCATAAAGTGGAAACACTCATTCAAGTACCGGAAAATAAGTACAGCATTTGAGTAAATGTGCTTCATTACTTTCCACTGAAGAAAAGTGGATATTGGTACTAAAGTTGTAGTAGTTTTGCTTTAAGACTTGGAACAGCACCCCAAGAAACAGTAAAAACAAACAAACAACAAAAAAAATGACATTATCAACCTTACAAGGGAAGTTTTTGTTGTAATTGTTTTGGAATGTTTTGGCTGCTGTATATAAGATGTCGGATTACTGAAAAATAACCCAATTGGTTGTAAAAACACTTGCAATTTGAAATTAGTTCACAGAAAATGTGTAATGAAAACTGAAGCAGCACACGCAGAGTCGTGCTGTATCTGTCCACAGAGATTTTTCTCTCAGTGCATCATCCTCTCCCTTGTTACCATAGCTACAAGCGGGTGGTGACCCCTCGGCGAGCCGGCACGGCAGTGCTGTTGTGTTGGCTGGTGTCCATCATTGTGGGCCTCACGCCCATGTTGGGCTGGAACAACCTGCAGCGTCTCCGGGACAACGGCTCCCTGATCACCGATGACCTCGTGGTGACTTGTGAGTTTGAGACGATCATCAGCATGGACTACATGGTCTACTTCAACTTCTTTGGCTGGGTGCTGCCCCCTCTGCTGCTCATGCTCGCCATCTATGTTGAGATTTTCTACATGATCCACAAGCAGCTCAACAAAAAGGTGCGGCTTTTCCTCTGAATTGGCTTTGGAAAACACACAGCAACAAAAATGATTAACCGACAGTGCGAGAAGCTACATTTCTACACTGACAGTCATGTTTTTTTCATCTGTTTGTAGGTGACAGCAAGCCACACCGACCCCAGTCGGTACTTTGGGAAGGAGCTTAAGTTGGCTAAGTCGCTCGCACTCGTTCTCTTCCTCTTCGCAGTCAGCTGGCTCCCTCTTCACATCCTTAACTGCATCACCCTCTTCTGCCCAGACTGCAACAAACCAATGTTCCTCATTTACATCGCTATCATCCTCACCCACGGCAACTCGGCGGTCAACCCAATCATCTACGCTTTCCGCATCAAGAAGTTCCGCACAGCTTTCCGGAAAATCTGGAAACAGTATGTGCTCTGTCAGGATCCAGTTGGTCGTCTTCCCCAGAGAGGCAGCCAGAGAGGACAGAGTCATGAGCGGCGGCTCAGGCAGAATGACGATGATGATGATGATGTGTGACCTTTGGCAACTAATTGGATTTGCTGTGTAACTGTCAAGTTTCACTACAATTACTGGCTAAAAGGAGAAGACTTTTTTTTTGTTGTCATGTACAAAGGTTTACTGGTCAAAATGGCCTTAATGCCATCAAAGGAATGATCTGTTTTCATCCAACATGCTCTGAGAGGACAGGATTACAAATCAGCATGGAGGACCTAAATCAGACTGATTCAGATGAGACTGACTTCTCCACTGGCTGACAAAACAATGACGATGTCATATGGGAAAAAGGGGCTTCTTACCAGTTTCAACACCAACCTGTTGGACTTGAATCAATAAGTGTATATTTGTAGCACATGTGGTACAATAGTAGTGTATGCTGTACTGTCTGACCTAAATTAAATCTCATTGCCTTTTCCATGTGAATGAGCTCAAATATTTATCCTGTTATGTGCTACATCAACATACTTCGTTCTGTGGCCTTATGGACAGTAAACTGAGGAACTGAGGCAAACTTGTGTCGGATTGTGGAAAACCAGTGGTGGGCAAACTGGAAGTTTGTCAAACCAGCTTGGTGCCATGAGAAGAACCAGGATGTGAGATGTTATTCTACCTGCATGGAGGAGAACATGTAAAACTGGAACCCAGGATCTCCGGTGAAGCTCCGGTTTACTAACGGCAAAGTCACACATTAACTCATCAAAGTTTCGTCCTGTGTGGAGCGTCGCCACATGTGAAGGTTGTGCTTTTTACCTTTCTGAGACCATTTGACTGACAAAATAACTAATACTAGCTAATAGTCGTAGCTGAAAAGAGCAGCAAAATTACTTGATTGCTTCTCATGAAATACTTGTGAACATGTACAATGCATAAACACCACAGATCCAGCTATAGTAACCATATAACTGTAGCCACATCAGTATTTTTTAAATGGAGAACTGTGAATCTAAGGCATGCTGGAGCTCCTCCATCCACTAAGCTCCATTTGATCTTATCATTTTAACCTTGTAATGTACCTCTACTGCACATGTATCACTGGTTCCTTTACTTACAGGTGTTTTTAACCCTTTCAAACTTGTAATCCTGATTCTTTGTGAGACAGACTGGCGAGTGTAGCATCATCACATCTTCTCAATTTTGTTGCAGAGCTGACTTAAAGTGTTGGCCTTTAAACTGAATGATATTTGACTTGATAGATACGTGTTGAGATGGGACTGCTGCCACCAATAAATCGTGTAGTATGTAACTAATATATGTATAAATGTCGATGGAAGACATCGTCTGAAATTGATCTCATATCTGACGTCCTCTTACAGCTGAGTGAAGAGACAGAAATGTAAGCAAAAATGTGAAAATTGTGCTTCTTTTGGACATGGATTTTTCTTCTCCATTTTCTACATGCTTCTCTGTTTCGATGCTATCAATGGCGAGAGACCTTTTTTGTCTTCATTAGTCATTGATTTCTGTCAGAGAGCAGCTACATGTGGGAATAACAGAGAAGGTTGTGAAGGAGTCCAGGGTGAAGTGACAAACTCATCAAGAGTTTACATGTCTGAGGAGGTCACAACCGAAAGCACCCTCACATATGATTTTCTACAGTGTTGTAACATGTACAGTACACACACAGACACACACACGTCTTCGTCAGACAAGTGTACTCACTGCATATCTGACGCTGCTGCTCTTGTATTGGTGTTTCCATGTGACTATTTTCTTACTCTGTGTCCATGTGAAGTGCTTTTAAAGCCACTATGTGTATAATTTAGTTTATATTATTAAACATGTAATTCCAATGGAATTCAGAGGATCCATTCAAATGTTTCTGCATCAAGGGTAAATTTTGGTGCCATGAGTTTGCATCGTGGACCTACAGAGAACCGGAAACTGTGAAATAGAGGAAGCAGTTGTAGCTTATTAGCTGCCTTCACTTTCACTGACAAGTTCCTGTCAGATCAATGGTTTCCTGTCATGAGGCAAGAGTCAAAAGTACAAATAGATCTTTTTAATAAACTGTGTGAAGCTTTTTTTTTTGTTAACTCACTGTTAGAAAGCTTCTGAGCTCACTGAATAATTTTGGTTAGTTTGTTATTTTTTAATAAAATGGTGTGAAAAAGTGAACAAAACGCTGTGGGGAAGTAAATACACTGATCTGGAGGGAATGGAGTAAAAAATGGCAGGAGCTATTATATCTGACAGGCCAACTAGTGAGTCAGTTTAGTCCAAATCTATCAACCAACCAGTCCTGCAATGCAAAATTTTAGCTTTTGTGTGAACCAGCGAGTGTCATTTTTGTGGCTTGACTTGTGTTTATTATTCCCTGCTGCTTACTTGTTTTTAAATTCTATACATAGTGGCTTTAGGTTTTAATCTGTTTACTTACTACTGAACCAGTGTGATCAATTGAACATGATTTGTGCAATATTCTCAGATGTACATTAACAATATCAGAAGAATATCTATAGCTTAGATATTGTACATGTAGATGCTGTTAATCAGAAATCAAGTGCTGGAGGCTCAGAGCAGAATGCGCTATTATGACGAGCTGTTTTGTTAATATCTAACTATAAAGGAATAAATGGGTCAATACGTGGAGTCAAATGGCAAAGAGCTGATTCTTTATGTCCGCTGGAGTAAAAATTGTTTTAATGCAGTTGGGGTTATCTGATGTGCTGTCGGAAAATACACTTAGATCAAACACAAGATGGAGAAAAGGAAGTTGCTTTCATCGTGGCCGCTGACTACAAAGAATCTGATGAGAGCAGTTATCAAGCAGTTCTAAATTTCAAAAAGTTCTTCACAGGATCTAACAACACACTGTCATTAGTCATTTTTCAAATGCCAGAGCAGCCTTTTCTGTTTCCCTGCCTCGTAGTCTTTCAGTGAAATTCACACGGTCATACAGGAAAATGAAGTCATGTTTAATCATGTAGCTTGCCATCAGAGGTCCCACCAGATTTCACAAAGTGTAACATACGCTATAAACAGTCAACATGTAAATGAATACTGTTTATCTGTGATTTTAC